>NW_027093877.1:0-93461 GCF_028858645.1 Bipolaris maydis
AATAATAATAATAATCTAATAATACTAGGTTTAGTAGTAGAAGCAAAGGTTTCTTTATAGTTTATATATATTATTGTAAAAAACCTTTAGCTACCCATCTAGCTTTATACTTCTTAATACTATTGTCTAGATTAAGTTTCTTATTTAAAACCCATCTACCTTTAATAATTCTATTATTAACAGCAGGTTTAATAATTAAATGCCAAGTATTAGATTTAATTAAATCGTCTACCTCTATTTTCATAGCTTTAATATATAAATCTTTATCTTTTCTTTCTAATACTTCTTTAAAGCTTTTAGGTTCTATTAAGCTATTATTAATAGAAGTATTAAGAATAGTTTCTAAGATAGAATTGTGATATAGATTTTTATAATCTAATTTAGAATTAATAATAGAGTTAATATAGTTATTTGTTTTAATATAACTATTATTATCTTCTATTATTATAGTATTTAAGCCTAGTTCGTCTGAACTATAGTCTTCTTCTATTGTTTTATTTCGAAGATTTTTAACTTTTTTAATAACTCTACTAGTGTTTTTAAACGGTTTATTTAACTCGTCTTCAGAGTTATTAATATCTTCGTTATTATCTAAGTTATTATTAAACTTAGAATAGATATCTTTAATATTTTGATAATTATTAGGTTTAAAGAAGTAACCTTTAATTATTTTACAATCCCTAGAGTTAATTACTCTATTATTAATAGGATTATATAATTTGTATATATTATTACTTTCAAATCCAACTAAATAAAACGCAGAAGCTCTTTTATCTAGCTTTTTACTCCAAATTTCAGAGTTTTTATTAAAAGCTAAGCTACCGAATATTTTAATATTTTTAATATTAGGCTTAGTTTGGTATTTTAAATAGTAAGGAGTTTTAAAATTAATAGAACTATTTGGCGTTCTATTATATAGGTAAGTAGCTGTTAAAATAGCTTCTCCCCATAGAGATTTAGGTAAATTAGAATTAATTAATAAAGCTCTTACTTTATTAATTAAAATTCTATTAATAATCTCTGCTGCTCCGTTTTGTTCAGGAGTATAAGGACTAGAAAATCTAGTTTTAATACCTTTATCTTCTAAATAATTAAGTAACTCTTTAGATTTAAATTCATTATCTAATTGTAGAGCTTTTACTTTATTATTATTAAAAGGACTTTTATTATCTAAACTATTACTAGTTTCTAGTTCTAGTTTATTAATAGTTTTAGATATAATATTTACTATATCTTTTCTAGATTTTAATAGTTTTACTATTAAATATTTAGTATAACTATCTCTAAAAGTAATATAGTATTTAGATTCTCTAAACGTTTTAGGCGTAATAGGTCCACCTATATCTATATAGATTAAGTCTAAATAACTAAATACTTTAGTAGAAGGAATAGTACTTCTATTTTTAGTTAGCTTAGATTCTATACAAATAGTACAATTATCTAAGCTAGCTTTAGAATTACTAAAGTCTTCTTTATTAATAATAGCACCTATAGTATTATTTTCTAGGTATTTAATAGCTTTAGTATTAATATGCCCAAATCTATAATGCAATAGATCTACGCTATTATTACTATTAAAGTCTATTAAACTATTATTATTATTAGGACTAGTATTATCTAGATTATTATCTAGATTTGTATTTAAAGCTATACTAGTTCTATCTTTAGAACGTTGAGCATAGAAGGTATTAATACCATTAATATAGCTACCTTTAGCTATTAATTTAGAGTTACTATCGTAAATAAAACTATTATCTTTATTAAAAGATATATTAAAGCCTTTACTAGTTATTAAACTTAAACTTAGTAAATTAACGCCTAGTTTAGGTACGTATAGTACTTTATCTAGTCTAACAACTTTATTAGAACTAGAAAACTTTATAGTAATAGAGCCTTCACCGCTAGCTAATATACTATTACTAGTATTACCCCATTTAATATAAGTAGTAGAGGGATTAATACTATTAAATAGTTCTTTAATATAGCAGGTATGGACTGTGGCTCTACTATCTAAGATAAATTCAATAGTTGAATATTTTTTATCAACTACTTTTGTATTTAAAATAACTTCTTTATTTATATTTTTAGTAGTATTATCTTCGTTATTACTACTAACAGTATTATTAATTGTTTTATTTGTTTTTAAATGCGGGTGTAATAGAAAACAAGTATCTATTAAATGGCCAGATTTATTACAATTAGAACAAATCTTTTTTACTTTATTATTTTTAATATTTTTATTATTATTTTTAGTAGTTAAAGCCATTTCAATATCACCGTCTTTATCTTTAAAAACATTAGGTTTAGTATCTTTAGTAGAATAACTAAGCCTATTACTACTATTATTATAAGTATTAAATTTATTATTACTTTTAATAGTAGTAATTCTACGATATTCATCTAATAAATTAGACATTATATCTTCTAATACTAGATTAGAACTATCTAATCTAATACTTTATGTAATTATTGTTACTAAATAATTATATTCCTTAGATGAATTATTTAATAATAGAGCTATAATAAACTTATTAGGAAGAATAATATCTTTCGCTTCTAAGTTATTAATTAACTTTTTAAAGTGATTAAGATACTGTTCTAAATTTCCTTTAAAAGTATATATAGTAGTATTAATTAGCTCTTTAGATATTAAAAATTCACTACTAAAGCCTTTAGCTTCGTAGAGGTTTTTAAAGTAGACCAAAGTAGAAAGGGGTTTTTAATAAATCTAACTTAAAGTAAAGGCCCATCTTCAAGCGTTAAAAGAATATAACTAGAAGCTTTTAAAGCTTTTTCTTCTAAGTTATTTCTTTCAAATTCAGTATAGTTATTTAAATCCGAAGTTATAGATTCTAAATAACCTTCTCTAGTAAGTAAGGCTTCTAATCTAATAGCCCAAATATTGTAATTACTAGAGCCTTTAAGCTTAGGTAGTTTAAATAAACTTTCTATTTTATAAAGCTTAAACTATCTTAATTTATAATTCTTAAGATAAAAAAAATAAAATATAGCTTATATATAGATAGAAAATATATCTATATTAGCTTAAGAATACTTATATAAAAGTATCTTATATTTATAGTTATCTTATAAAGAATAACTAAATAACCCTTATACTTTAAAATAAAGTATAAACTAATAAATAAAATAGTATCTAAAGTAGATACTAAAGGTAATAGACTCTTTATTTTTAGATAATTAATAATGATAGAGATCCTTAGTTTTTCCCTAACTAAGATTATAATTACTAGTATTTATAAAGTAGAACGCGTTTTTAAGGCGTCTTTTTATAAATATTAATCTAGTAAAATAGATCTACTAAAGCTTATTAAAGCCCCTAGCTAGTTTACTTTTAAAATAATATACGCGGGTAGTCCCACCACTTCCTAAATAGGAATAACGTATATAAAACTCTAATATCTTATATTCCTATAAGTAGAGCAAGCAGGGACTAATACTAGAAAAAGTCTTAGCTAATACTGTTAAACTACTTATTTAGTACTTAGAATACTCTAGTTTCTTCTAAGTAACTAAAATAAATAAATAACTAAAAGCTTCTTTTCGTTCTATATATATAAAAATATATAAAACTACTTCTCCTCTAGTTTTCTATATATAATAGCGTCTAAAGCTAACTTATAAAAGATATATTTATATCTTAAATAAGCTTAAAAGCTAAAGATAACTAAAATATTAGTAGAACTAAAGTATAAGTCGAGTTAAAAAACTCTAGAGTAATACTTAGAAACTTAAAAGAAGTTCTAAGTACTATACCCTTTATATAATATATTATTTATAAAGATATAATATAAATATAAAGTTAATAAAATTCTTTTAAGCTATAGCACCTATTATTATTCCATTATAGTCCTGTATCAGCCGTTGGCTATGTAGGACTTTGGCCGACGGCCGTTCTATCTATTATTATTATTATTCCATTATAGTCCTGTATCAGCCGTTGGCTATGTAGGACTTTGGCCGACGGCCGTTCTATCTAACTAGTTACAATTTGATACTTTGTGCTGTATTGCGTGACTGTGGTGCTTCGGCCTATATCTAGCTAAGCTGTTGCTAGCTTTCTAGACGCCTGGTGCTTAAGAGCAGTTTGGTAACAGGGAGAGATGTAGGGCAGCTAGGCTTCCTTCCAGCGAGCTCTCTTAGGGAGAAGGAAATAGTGCTAAATATTTCAAATTTTTAACTATTCTTTTTTTTTTCCTTTTTTTTTTTTTTTTTTTTTCCTCTTTTGTTATTGTTTTTCTTATTTTTCTTTCTAGCCTTCTTGGCCGAGATGCCACTTTCTTGTTCCTATCCGCGTGCTAGTAATAAAAGCTAATGTAGCTTCTATACCGCTCGTGGTATGGAGTAGTCGTGGGAGTTTGAGTATTTTTTGGTTTAGAGTCTTTTTAAGCTGGTTTCTTTCTACGCTGTAAAAGCCGCAGTATCGAAGTAGGTGCTCTGCAGTTTGCGGTTTCCCACATCTACAAAGGTCGCATTCTCTTCTCTTTACTCTCTTTAGGTAGGAGTTAAAGTATCCGTGCCCTATCTTAAGAGAGTAGAAGGAGCTTAAAATGTCTCTTTTCGTGCCTCTAGGGATTGCTAGTTGGTTTTTGAGCTTTAGATCGAAGATAGCTCCGTAGCTGGTCTTCTTCTCTCTTACTTTTTCTCTATACTTTCTCCACTCTTCTGCCTGGCTAGCTCGTTGGAGGAGCTTAATCTTAGTGCCTAGGAAGGCTAGGCTTGTTTGTGATTTTTTTGGTGTTTGTTTTGTAGCTTCCTTTGCTAGAGCGTCTGCTCTTTCATTTCCTTCTATGTCTGTATGGCCTGGTGCCCATTTTAAGAAGATCTTTGCTTTTCTGTTAAGGATAGCTTTGGCTGCTTTTTGGCACCGAATTACCCATTGTTGGCCTGGCTTATCTGATAGAAGCAAATTACGTATACAATATAACTAAAGTAGATATTAAGAGAATAGTAAATACTATTAATACGCAGGGTAGTGCGCCTTTCTTTACTTTACTAGATAGAGGTGGGTTACTTAAGCTTTGTAACCCCTTATAGATTTTGCATCACTATAAAAGATCAAAGCAACCTAATAACATATACTATGTCTATAGAAAGGAGAACAGTAAGATCTAGATCTTAAAATAGCTCAATAGTTAATGAACCTAAGTCTTAGTTATCGCATTATATATAACAATCACAGTGCCTTAAATTAACTGCGAAAGTGTACCTAGTTACTTAACAAATACTCTTGATTTCGGCTTTAACGAAATAACTTATTCTTATATTAATTAAGCCAACATATGCCCGTAGCGTCTCGGATGAGACGACCGATGTTTATATTAACTATAGCATAGTAGTATTCACTCTAGGGACCACGTAATCCCAACTCTTAGCTAGTTACTATATACACGATTGTGGCATAACACTAACAAATAGCTACTATTCTATGCTTGCGTTTGAGCACATATATTACTCCTACATAATAGCTAGCATGTTATATAATATGCATTTACAAAGGATCTTAGGCACAATGCAAAGGTCTAGGCAATAAGTAAAGCAAGTATACAATTAGTGTCGGTTTAAGAAAACAAAAGTAAGCGCAGCTATTAAAGATGCGATTAGCTACAAGACTTACGTTACTACTATATAATAGGGAACGTGTATGCAATAGATGCCGAATAAACGACGCGTTGTGTAATTATAGCTAAGATGCGGGCCACCATCAGGATAGAAGGTCTCTGTGAGTATTACTAGGAGAAGAGAAGTAATTAGTTCAGTAGACTCACATTATATATAGCATAGCTCTTCTTAAGGCACACATCAAACAGCTATAGGATACAGTACAAACGTTGTACGAATACATTCAAATTAGTCATAACATACTAGTACTACTAGGGCAGAGCTCGGAAGACAATCGCCCACTCTCGCACGACATTATAGCATATATTAATACACTACCTGTGTGCATAAAAACCGGCTCCGACCAGTTACAGCACTAGGTTACAGTACTAAGCTCCACATCTACTTTGTCTCTACGACAATTACAGCTAGAAACCTCATCACTTCTAAGCTTTGCTGTAACTGAGCCTTAACAAAGTAATTTCATGGCGCCTCCAATACAACTAGATCTACTATTAACAGAACCTGACTTAGCACAAGTAGATAACAATTTTCTAGGAAGTATATCAGACCTACAAGAGTTTTCGTCATTTACAGAGGCAGACCTAGCAGAGGCGGCGAGATTGCGTCGATAGCTATAATCAAATCAATCATAAGAGATTTAGTTCTTCTTAACGTTAAGAATAGGAATCCATACATCTAATTAAGGGTAATAAAATTATGTTTACTACATATCTAGTAGTGCGAAATTCTCGTGTTCTAAGACGTCTCCTATATAGAGCTAGAGTATATATACTTATACTGTTCTGGCGGAAATAACAGACTCGTCGTCTTTAAATTCTAAATAGCTATTAAGGAGGTTTTCTATAGGTTCGCTATAGGCCTCCATATTCTTAAACTATATACTACTTAAAGAAACGCGCTCTAGTTTTAGATTATTAGCGTTCCCTAGTTTCCTTAATATCTAGCCGTCTTCTGCAATCTAAACATCTAAGCGTTTAAACTTATAGCATTTATCTAGCTTCAGAACCTTTTCTTTAAAATTATCTCTAACTTCCTAAGCATTTCTTATAGTAGTGCGGACGTAATAGCTAATATCTATAGTCGCTTCCTCAATTGCTCTACTAGCATCTAACAGCTGTTCTCTCTAAAAATCTATAGCGCTCCGTAAACTTCAAAGTTAAGCATTTATCTCTTATAGGCTTAGGTCTTTATTTAAGATCCATACAGCTAATTCGTTTTTCTTACGTAGATAGAGAGCTTCGCTATAACCTAGCAGACTTAACAGCCTACTTACTACTTCTAAGCGATATACTGCACCTCGAAGCATTAGATTTGCTGTGATATTTAGTAATTTATATAGTGCTCGCTAGGGCAGACTACGTACCTAATAGTACAATACAATCTATATCTTAACTACTAGCAAACTGCTTAGTAAGCAATAGCCCCAGTTGAAGTGGACGGACAAAAAAGACATCTTAGAGTAACTGATGGTACTTATTAGGGCTTAAAACCTTAGCTACGCGAAGAAGTATAAGGAGCTTAGTTATAGAAATCGTTTCTAGTCTTAGGGTTTGTGTGATAAAACTGTACGCTATAGTATAATATACGCGCAACGTAGTAGGAATCTTGTATCGTTAAATAGCGTCAGCTATCTTTATAAGCGTTTGCAGCGATATGTGTGATTGCGGTATAAAAGAGCTATAAGCCGACTGGTATATTAAGTGGAAAGCTTTAGGATCTTCGTTAGGAAGCTTGATACTGTTACGCAACGTGCCGTTTTGCGTGGTAAAAAGCTTTTCGAACTCGGATGACGTTTTAAACATAACTGATGAAGAGACACGAAACTGAGTTTGTTGGATCTGAACTTCGACGTCGCCTTTCTCGTAAAGAGTCATACTAAGATTAATTGCGGAAGTCACTGTAAATCACGATTAAGAAGTTGTTTATACACTATCTATACCACAGCAGTATATATAGTAAAGTGGCTAAGGATTCTTGAATAGAAAACACAAGCTGTGCGTCTTTTTCGCATTAGATAGCAATCTGTCTACGCACGCCCTCGTTGGCAGCACCCACCCCTTCACAACAGTGTTCGCAGAGCCACTAATTGGCAGAAGGGTATGCCGTTACCTGGCTTTCTCGGATGCCGTCCCATTTCGTGAACCTCAACAGGTCCTGTAAAACGGAATGCTCACATGAGACGATCATCTATTCGGCGTTTTTCATCTATTCGGCTGTACCGTGGCGCGGCAAGCTTGACCTACCTCAAACGCTATTGATCCCAGCGCTTGCAACACCAATAGAAACGATATCCGATTCTCCGAACCCATGCACAGCGGCAATTACGTTCGTCTTCTTCGTCCGCCTTCCGCTTGAGCCATTTCATCCCAAGCCTAAATCCTTGCAAGGATCCCTGAAGTGGCTCTCGATTCGCGCGCGGCAGAAGACATGACTCAGGTGCATACGAGGTGATTAAACATGAACGCACGATCTGTGCATCTCATCCTGGTAATCGCGACATAAAGGTTACATTACACATTCATATTATCTAAAGGCAATGTTTGCAAAATGGCATTAGTCGCTACTATGTCCGTGCAAAAAAGATCCTAGGATCTTGTCCGTAGATTATCTAGTTTAGGAATATCTTGCCTGATGCAGTTATAGTTGCGTCTGTATTAGATATTGCTACGCCTTTTAGTTCCTCTCTGAGCTGCAGTGCTCGCGCAGAGCTAATCCCGTAACCATCACCAAGAATGCGAACTACTAGAATTAATGTAAGAGCCTTGTGAAGAAAGGGAGGGGATGGTATTGTCTCCTTAGCTAGATTCTCGTCAAGCGCAGTGGGGGAAAAACTCAGCAGTGGATTAAATACTCTGCAAAGCAAGCGATAGTATATCATAGTCAATCCAGTAGCAAGTAACATAATGCATGCCTATCCAATACACCTAGCATTGCCCTACGAGTCTCGTACAAGAAGAAACAGAGCAATAAGACAGACCTACATCAGATACAAGCCCATTAAGAGATATTTAATTACTTTAGGATAGAAGAGACCTCCACGATCCTACCTAGTAATCAGAACACCTAAGCCCGAGTAGATAATCTAGAATAAGCTTATAATAAGGACCTAGAAAGGAATAATAATAGGTGAGATAATAGCATAGAGAAATCCTGCTTGTTTCAGCGTGTGATACTAGACGTATTTTTCAAACTAGAACCTACCAATACAGGAGAGATTTGTAAATACAGGTACAAAAGTGCCCTATTAGAGGTCCTGGCCCCTTCTTCGTATCATTATTTAAGTAACTAATTTGTCAAAGATCGGGCCAAGTACGAAGTTCCCTATCAAGCGATTAAATCTCAGCAGAGAGTTAGCGCTAACTGAAAGGGCTTATAAGAGAATGTAGGACAGGAAGTAGTTACTTACTTTTAGTAGATTCTTAGCCAATGTTCCAGCTAGCGAAGCTCTATTTGTAATCTTGTTCGCGATCGTAGTAAGTCCTGCAGATAAAGAGACTATAAGAGTAACTTAGGTAAAGAGAAAATAAAAATAATAATCTTAAATCTTAAAGTCAATTTAGCTCTTAGAGGAGATGCCCTACTTTCGAACAAAGTATTCTAATACAATAACAAATCCTTTCGTTAAGATGGCCACTAGTGTAGGAGGTAAAACACCCTAGAGTAGACCTAGGAAGGATTCTGGAAGTTCGTTAACCCAGCTCAGCTAAGGTATCGCCCAAGTAATATAAATAATCTAGGAGAGAAGCCCCGCTAGCGCTACTAGTATAACATAAGCAGTCGCCGTTGCTATAATAAGCGTGTTCGAGAGGAAAGTGCGTATAGTTCTATCTCTCTAGGTGATTTTAACATTACTCTATACAACATCTTCCACAGACAAAGGCATTATGCGGGGTGTTATATAACCTAATCTAGTATAAATCACTATTTAACACACCATGTTGGCGGCTAGCAGATTAGCGAAGGTAACAAAGGCAGATCTTAATAGCGGAAACTTCTCTAGTGCTACCTAATAAAATGCCATCTCTTCACTAGTTTTAAGAAATTCCTTCCAATATACTATACTAGTATCTACTTTTTTACGTACCAGCCAATTAAATAGGTTTAAAAGGCTGTATAATCTATAGCTTAAGTTTCTAGGTCTTTTAGTAAGGTTTAATTTCTTACTTCGTTTCTAAATACCTGCCCTGTAGGTCTTTCTTATCCAGGAAATCTCCTCTATCTCCAGTAATCAAGCTAAGCGTTCCCGTCCCTCTACTAACCAAGAAATTAGGTTATAGTCACGATTAAAAGAAATCGCAGTAACCGCGCCAAGGAAGATCTCAAGGTAGGATATAAGTGCCTCTTTGGACATCCAATCATCAAGTATAGATTTGATAAGCACTGTGCACAAAGCCGCGTATAGTAAGTGTTGCCGAGTTAAAACGTAAAATGCAAGCTCGTTCTAGATAACCCAGCAAACTTATACAATAAAAAGCAAACTAAGGATGAGATGAACCCAGTAACGATCTACCTAATTAAGGCCGACATTCGACCATCTAAACGTATCAAGGCCACTCACTCTAAGAACAGCAGTTTTCCCTTTAGTATAGTTCAAAGGAATAAGAATAGGTAGTATAAGCATCGAAGCGGGAACAAATATAAGGGCTAGTGCTCGAAGGTACCGCTAGAAGAAGTATCTATCGAGATGCCCATAACAGTAGTCGAATCGAACAAAATTAGTTACAATGTAGTTTTTCCAGTTTTCGAATGTGTTAACTTAATAATTTAGAACAGTAGCGCTTTAATCATTAGTATTCGATCTAATAGAATGCTTTAAGCTTACTAGAAATCGGGGAACCGCTTGCGGATTATAAGAAACGCAAGAACTTCTAGTGTGAAGATAATCGCAGAAAAGGAGACTAATACAATAAAAGAGCCCAAAGAGATACCTTAGAGCTGCTAAGCTTTAGCAAACGATTTTCTAAAAGTATTATCCATCGCTTTAGCCAGAAGCTTAAACATAAAGTAGATAAGTTCTAAGCCGCAAAGACTCTTCGAATTAATCTCTTTAACGACCTACTCTAGAAATAGCTTAGCGTAACAAGCAAGAGCTCTTCAAAGTGTCGTGCTTATTACACTAGACTAGAAGAGGCTGCTCTACATAGCCACTATAGTTTAAGAGGCGAACATTTCTCTCCAAACGACAGGCTCTAGAAATAGCTTAGCGTAACAAGCAAGAGCTCTTCAAAGTATCGTGCTTGTTACGCTAGACCAGAAGAGGCGTCTACACTTAGCTACCATAGCTTAAGCAGCAAAGATCTGTCTAAACCACGATCTCTAAAAAACATACTCTAGAAAAGGACTAGCATAACAAGCACGACACTTTAAAGTACTCCTACTTACTACGCTAGTCCTTTCCTAGAGCATTTTGTTAGAGACGGATCTTTACCCCTCAAACTATAATAATCATATAGAGCAGCCTCTTCTAGTCTAGCGTAACAAGCAAGAGCACTTCAAAGTGTCGTGCTTATTACGCTAGACCAAAATTAGTAATTTACAGAAAAAGCCAGCTTCATTAACTTAGCCTACAAGTAGACCCATCCGTTCTAGGCCGGACTAGCGCAACGGAAGACAGGCAGCAACAAAAGATAGGCAATCGCTCTTAGCTAGGAAGTCTTTTCTAATAAAGCATAATTAATTGCAGAATGCCTCCTGCTAACCCAGTACATAATTTGCCTATTCAATTCGCTAACACAATAGTGCCAAACTGTGATCTGTCTTCAGCTCTAGATATAATTAAGGTGTGTAAATTCTAACTAAAACGTGCCAAAGCTAATTTTCCTAATAAGATAAAGCGCTTTACAGACAATTAGTTGCAAATAAGCGAGGCAATCGACTATAATAATCTTAAGGCCCTGATAGACGCGCTTAACTACTTAAAGAAGGACGCTCAGCAGAAAATGTCCATAAGGAGAGCTAGCCAAGCAAGCATGCAAACCCATCGACAGCATACATACATAGGTAGTATCAATTAAGGGGTGCGGAGGTCTTCTCGCCGCGTCGCATCCGCTACTCAACGTTCTTTAGCAGGCTCGCTATTTATCACTAAAGACGAGACGGAGTCTAAGTCTAGTAATGAAAACTATAAGACACGGTCTCCAACTCTTTACGAAGAAAACCATGCTGAACACGAAATAAGGAATGCTGCAGCAGAGACTCTAGTGGATTATCCAAGCTTGTTGCTAGTCGACAATGACAGCCAAGCGGACAAGATCCTTCTTGAGAGGAATTGTGGGACTGAAACAACGCAATTAAGGCACTCTATGGGAGAAAACCTATCCTCTCCTACGTCCCATACAGCAGGGCTATTTAGTAACGAGCGAGATGATTATACGGATGTACAGCCGGCGGAGGTCCTTAATGAAGCCTTAAACGCCCAAGATCTTTAGGAAACTAGTGCCACTTCTCTATATCAAGCATTGGAGGATCTAGAAGATGCTGAGGATCAACCGTTTCCCGAGCTTCCATATCCTAGTTTGGCCCATCAGCCAACACTAGGCTCAATAGTGCAGGATGTCTCAGATTCACTCTTCAATGGCGGACAGTTTGGAGGAGATATCTTGAATAGCTTACCCTTACCGCAATTTTTCAACAAAGCATTTGAAGACTTGTATCCTACCTCTATGCATAATAAGGTGCAGGGAGACGTCGAAGAAATCGCCGTATATCCTAACGAACAATATCTAACTAACCAAAGTCACACAGAGAATTCCGATGATAATCCAACGTTTCAAGGCTACGTAGATCTCGCTTATCACTCAGGCTTTCGCCTTCCACAAGAAACTACAAAGGATACAGATTACGTTAATGCTCAGGAGATCCTATTACCCTTAGTTAAAGATCGGCCCCTTACGTCAAGACTCCTCCATAGTATATTATATACGTTACTTCCTGGCCCAGTTCTCATCATTGATCTTTATTCTGATGCATTCGATTCAGAGGCGGTGGAAGGAAGTACCTACACCAATCTTATAGCAATCGTACGTCGAAATGAAGATGCTTCGCCTCTACTTATAGTAGGGCTTGAGAGGAGCAAAACGTTCTTCATTCTTGATAGCAAAACATGGGGTCTGCCACTTCTTAGGATTCCGTGGCTAATACGTCCTGAATGGAGGACGGAGTATATTAATGTAAGTCGATCGCCCACTCGACTCCTAATACTAACTGACCTTCTTTAGCCCTGAAGCATTGAGCCGCACATAGAAAGTACACTACTATCGATTTAGATTGCAGAAGCCTACTTTCAGCACCGGCCCCTCTAGAACGTCCCATCCTCTCGTGATTTACGCCTACGTATTCTAGAGGAGTTATTAGCGCCCTATTAACGCGATTATGTCCTCGAAAAGTGTGGCATCCCTAGTAAACTTATAGGGTCTGAACAGGTTGATACCTAATGGAAGCTGGCCCGCTTAGAGACAAAATCATAAACTAGCGAGGTTTTCTTACTAAATCTAGAGAACTTCGAGCTTAAAGCGTTGCGGGAATCACTTCTCTGCAAGCCTTCCGAGATAAATCGCGGGCGTTGTCTACGTATTTTGTAATGTGTGAACGAGATTGGATCTCCCTATATTCTTGACTTACTCAAACTGGCCTGTACTAGGAAAGACGAATGCTAAGCTTCTTTAGCAATAGAGCAACCTATTTTCGATAAACTGTTCCACATCTATATCTATTTAGATAGGCAAGAAAGCCAAAGTTATATCCTAGTTGCTAGAAATCGATATATTAAATATTGCTATTTTGAGATATATCTGCGTGCTGTCAAAGCGCTCTAGGAGGAGAAGCGTAATAGCATATAAGAGAGGCGAAGAGTCTCAGCTTGAAAACGGACTACTAGCTTCAAGTAGGGTATTTCTGAGATACTGCCCCCTACTCCATATACTGAAGAAATATATCGAGTTTACGAAAACCTCACTCCTTTAGAAAGAAAGAGGCGAGCTCCTGATATGGTTAAAGACGAGATTTCAAAGAAGATCGCAAAAGAATATGGTGGAAATGAAAAGCGGATTCGACGCAATATCAACAAATACATTAAGGATGGGAGAATACTACATCATATTCTGCGAGGTAGAAGGTCCCTAGATCTAGCTCTGCTCATTCTATTTCCAAGCTTTGGATCCGACTCGCCTTCCCTAAGCATAACTGAATTTGGATTGGAGCTTGAGGAGCTTGAGGAGAAGGTTCTTAGTAAGCCTATTTAGCTAAAAGAGTACGATAAAGTTTTATTTTTGATTAAGCTATTACTGACATTAGTGAACAGTATCGATGAGTTGACGCTAGTGGAGGCAGCTTGGTTTGGCGAGGTGTTGCAGGCTAGGCCAGAACTGCTAGAACTGATTCTGAAGGCCGTCTTAGACATTATCTCGAATACCTTAATATATAATCTGAACCTTCAAGGGCGTGATCTAGATAGCTTTCAGAGTAGACCACTCCAATTTTTCACATAGTAGAATGTGATCTTATACGCATTCAGACTAGCGTGCCGTCTTCCCGATTGCAATAATGCTCATCAAATGTATTGGATACTTAGTTTTCGACTTTATATAATTGTCTCGTTCCTAAATCTAATAAATCTCCTTGCCCACTCAATGCAGCCATCTCTTGCACATTTTCGCTACCGGATTATTATCTAAACGGAGAAATGAAGATTGAACCTAAGAGCAATACAAGCAACGAAGACGCATGGCCTTGTTTAGGCGCTATCAGTATCGACCGCCTGAATATGCTTGTATTTTGGGAAAGTTCATGGCTTTCAGCACGTGAGTACCATGTACTTCGTCAAGATGGACATCATAGGTGGCTTGTCCACGCTCGAGGCGAAGACGAGCTACTTATCTCCTGGGAGCCTACAATAGAAAGGAAGTCAATTCAAACCTCGCCTCAAGATTTGATTTATAAATTCTCTATAGAGGTTCGTAGAGATCGACCTGGTTTGCTTGGATATGTGGCGGCGAAGGCTTTACCCCCCTCTTCAAACGTGCGTACCCGTCTTCCAGCATTTCTAGCCTACTGGAAAATTGCCCAAATGACTAAGGGTCTTTTCTTTTATCTGCAGCAAACTTATTCCAGCCACCGGGGCTATATTGTCCACGAGGAGTCAGGCAAAGTTTGGATACAGTGGGAACCCACGTGGGTGGTTTACGAAAACTTGAATGAAAGTAAGAAACAGCAGCTCTTACAAATATCCCATGATCCTGAGGCTATCTTACATCGCTTCCACAAGGCAATCGTTCACTATTCCATGCGCTCGGTGGTACAAAGGCGCATTGGTTAGAGAACAATGAATTAAAGGAGGTTACTTATGCTTGGTTGCTCGCTTCGTGTTTGCGTATATACAGGAGCTGCAAATGCTATTCTAAAGAGAGCGATAGGGAGTATATAACAACTTTGTAACATAAGATAGAAGATGATTTACAAAGTAAATAAAATCCACGCAGCATATTGACGCTATTGCTTCACCAAACATGTCTCCGAATTCCTATCCAGCAGCTGTATTCACCGAGCCAAGCAACATTCTACGCATGAATTCTCCAGTAACAACAAGTGATGAGATATTGGTGGGTAGTTCAACAAAGTTACAAAAGCCCGTGTTGCTGTTCCCACGGTAGCTCAACCTGCGCCAGATACTGCCAGCCCCGGTGTTAGGTAAGATGGCAAAGCAAATGCCACAAGAATCCATTTTCTGCGAATTTTTGCTCTTTTTGTTTATGTAGATAGTGTTTTGAACTTCGATGTTGGTCTCTAGAAGAAGACCTACATATTATTATTCCATTATAGTCCTGTATCAGCCGTTGGCTATGTAGGACTTTGGCCGACGGCCGTTCTATCTAACTAGTTACAATTTGATACTTTGTGCTGTATTGCGTGACTGTGGTGCTTCGGCCTATATCTAGCTAAGCTGTTGCTAGCTTTCTAGACGCCTGGTGCTTAAGAGCAGTTTGGTAACAGGGAGAGATGTAGGGCAGCTAGGCTTCCTTCCAGCGAGCTCTCTTAGGGAGAAGGAAATAGTGCTAAATATTTCAAATTTTTAACTATTCTTTTTTTTTTCCTTTTTTTTTTTTTTTTTTCCTCTTTTGTTATTGTTTTTCTTATTTTTCTTTCTAGCCTTCTTGGCCGAGATGCCACTTTCTTGTTCCTATCCGCGTGCTAGTAATAAAAGCTAATGTAGCTTCTATACCGCTCGTGGTATGGAGTAGTCGTGGGAGTTTGAGTATTTTTTGGTTTAGAGTCTTTTTAAGCTGGTTTCTTTCTACGCTGTAAAAGCCGCAGTATCGAAGTAGGTGCTCTGCAGTTTGCGGTTTCCCACATCTACAAAGGTCGCATTCTCTTCTCTTTACTCTCTTTAGGTAGGAGTTAAAGTATCCGTGCCCTATCTTAAGAGAGTAGAAGGAGCTTAAAATGTCTCTTTTCGTGCCTCTAGGGATTGCTAGTTGGTTTTTGAGCTTTAGATCGAAGATAGCTCCGTAGCTGGTCTTCTTCTCTCTTACTTTTTCTCTATACTTTCTCCACTCTTCTGCCTGGCTAGCTCGTTGGAGGAGCTTAATCTTAGTGCCTAGGAAGGCTAGGCTTGTTTGTGATTTTTTTGGTGTTTGTTTTGTAGCTTCCTTTGCTAGAGCGTCTGCTCTTTCATTTCCTTCTATGTCTGTATGGCCTGGTGCCCATTTTAAGAAGATCTTTGCTTTTCTGTTAAGGATAGCTTTGGCTGCTTTTTGGCACCGAATTACCCATTGTTGGCCTGGCTTATCTGATAGACTTTGGAGCCTATAGATGGCAGCTTGGTTGTCAGCGTAAACGTGGATATTCTGGTCTTTTTGGGCTGTTTTAGCAGCGTATTCAAACGCTGCTGTAACGCCCTCAAGCTCTCCGTTATAGACTAGTTGTTGCTCGCCTATGTTCTTTGTCTCTGCGTAGATTTCTTCTTGGTTAGGGTTATAGACCGCTAGGCCTACTCCTATCCCATCTCTGTCTTTAGTTTTAGAGGCGTCTGAGTAGATTACTATAGAGTTATCCTCTATTGTTTGGATATAATCTTTGTGGGCGGCTGCCTCTTCTTCTTTGGATTTCTTTGATATAGAGATATTGTAGTTAAGAGAGTCCCATGGTCTGAACCTATATGAGATGATCTCTTCTATCTCTTTGGTAGATGGGATGGAGCTTGTGATAGCGCGTAGTTGTCTTGGTTTATTTGGCTGTTTTGATTGCTGAAGGGTTGTTTTTTGTAGCCTTGCAATAGCTTTTGTAATTGGATGGGTTGGAGCTAGTTGTATAGCTCGTAGAGCGTATTTTCGATTCGTTTGGCTTAGCCGTACGGCTGGTGACGGCAAGCTAGCTTCGATACTTGTTGGGATAGCTGGAGCTGTTTTAAATACTCCTAGTACCTTTCTACAAGCCGCGTTATGCAGCGGTTGAAGCTGATCTTTAATAAAGCTCTGGTTGCGCCAATAGATTGGCGACCCATAGTCTGCAATGCTGGTGACGCATGCTAGGTATAGTTGTCTGATAGCAAAGGGAGATAGCCCGCGGTCGATGTTAGCTAGTCTCCCTAGTCTATTAAAAGCTGTTTTTGCTTGGCTAGCTCTAATAGCTACGTGCTCTCTAAAGGATAGCTTATTGTCGAGGTATACCCCTAGCCACTTAATCGTATCTTTGTGGTATATTTTCTCCTTGCTAGGGAGTTCTAGAGGTATTTCTTTTCTTCTTTTGTTTTTTGTATAGTGGATTAGCTCTGTCTTTGCTATGTCGAATTCGATTGCTAGTTGTTTTCCTTTTGTAACTAGTTTGTTAACCTCGCGTTGTAGTATCTTCACGTTTTTCTTAATAGACGTTGACGAGGTTGTGATTGAGATATCGTCGATATAGGATAGCTGGAATCCATCTATTTGAGGGAATAGGTCTCTAATATAGATGAGAAAGAAGATTGGCGAGACTGGGCTGCCTTGTGGGATGCCCGCGTTAATCTCGCTAAACTCTTCTATTTGGCCGTCAAAGGCAAGCCTTAGAGATCTGTTAGATAGAAAGGTTTTAGCCCAAGTGATTAGGCTGATAGGTAGGCCTAGTCTTTTTAGTGTATCTAGGAACTGATTGTGCGAAACGTGGTCAAACGCTCCTTTAACGTCTAGAAAGACTGTTGATGTAGTATAGCCTTGTTGTTTTTGGTGCTGGATCTGATCTACAAGAAGTAGAGCTGCGTCTATAGCTGATTTCTTTAGTCTCCCTCCTATCTGCGAGTCGTGTAGGAGGTTGGTAGTCTCGGCTAGGTAGCCGAGTCTTTTAGCTATTATCCGTTCTGTTACTTTCCCTAGGCAGCTTAGTAGAGTAATTACCCTATAGGCCTTTGGGGTAGAATAGTCGGGCTTGGACGGCTTCTTTAGAATAGCTCCTGTAGCTCTTCTCCAGCAGGTTGGGTGGTATCCGTAGTTGAATAGCAGAGAGTAAGCTTTGAAGAACGTATTTGGCTGAGCTTGGTAGGCTGCTGTGATAATATCCTGTGATAAAGCGTCTGGGCCTGGTGAGCTACTTTTAACCTTATTAGAGCAAGCGCGTTCTAGCTCAGTTGTTGATAGCGCTGGCCACTCCCACTCTTTCTCTTGGTGGTTATTAAAGCTTGGTAGTGCTGTACTTGGTGGCGGTGGGAATAATGCTTTTCGAAAGGCTTTGCACTTTCCTTTAAAAGAGGTTTCTAGCGTCTCTCCCTGGATAGGAGGGATTCTTTCTACTCTCTTTTCCTTTGTATAGTCCATAGCTTTAAAGATAGATTGTGGGTCTTCTTTTTCTAGGAAGTTACTCCAGTGTTCTCTTTTAGCTCTCTTAATTGCCGTTTGGTACGTTGTTCGCGCTAGAAGGAAGTCTCTCTTAAAAAGATAGGCTTCTTCTATAGAGGTAGCTTGAAGTTGTTGTGCGAATATTCTTTGGCAGTGAGATACGTTTCTTCGTAGCTTAGTTAACTCCTGGTTCCACCAGGGCTTTGCTTTTAGCCCTTCTTTTAGTTGTGGAATAGCTTTATCTGCGGCTTGTTGGATTACTAGCGTAATAGCTTCTCCAATTGCGTCTAGTTGCAGCTTTAGCTTATTATCTTGGCCTAGGAGTAGGTTTCTTGAATCTGCTTTTCTTGGTTGGTGGATCTGATCTAGCGATTGTAGAGCTGCGTTGCTCTGGATAGCTTTGCCTAGCTCTTCTCTAAATAGGTCCCAGTCTGCCCTTTTTGTATTGTATCTTGTTTGGTTAGTAGGGCTATTAACTAGGTCCTTTGTTGTCTGGATTGAGAAGAGTATCCCATAGTGGTCAGATCCTGTTTCTGTTGTTGTTTGCCAGTCTCTTACTTTCGCGGCTAGGTCTGGTGTGGCGATAGTTAGATCTAGCGTTGTTTCTCTAGACAGGTGCGGTCTAAAGAAAGTGGCTGTTCCTGGCGTGTTAAGGAGGCTAAGGTCCTGGTCTTCTATCCAATCTGCTAATAGCTGGCCGTCTTGGCTAGTTTTACAGCCTGGGTCCCACCAAGGGTGGTGCTCGTTGGCGTCTATTAGTAGTAAGGTGGATATTGGTAGCTGAGTATTAGCGAGTAATCTTTGAAAGGTTTTTATATTTTCTGCGTTTTTTTGGTTGTATACGTTGTAGATGTTGAACTTTAGGCGTCCTTCTTGAATCGTGATAGCAATAGCGTCGTGGTCACCTATCTCCTCTCGCTGGCTAACCTCTGCTGTTAGAGATCTAGATATATAAAATAGAGCTCTTGGGCGGAGGTTTGGGTCTACTTTTGGAAAGATTTGGTAGAAGCTCTGGTGGGCTATTGACCTTGGGGCTTCGTAGTTATTACTGCTAGAAGGTGCAATCCACGGCTCTTGGATTGCGATAATGTCCACTTTAAGTTCAATTGCTAGTTGTAGCGTTGACTCTGTAGCGTGCATACTTTTGTTTAGGTTTACTTGTAGTACTTTAAGGTTTTCTACCATTATTTAATAGATAGGAATACCTCGCAGTCTTTGCTGTTAGCAAAGTGGGGTTGTTTGCAGTTTTTGCATTTTGGCAGGGTATGGTTGCAGGCCTTCCCTTTGGTTTTGCAAATACTGCAGTTGTGCTGAGTAGTTAGGTGGTTTTCAGCGCAAAACTGGCAGCTAGCTAGGTTTCTACACCTGCTATAGTTGTGTCCAAATCCTTGGCACTTGCTGCATTGCGCAGTTAGTGGGATTTGGCGGTATTTCTCTACCCGAAGGGATTGGCCAAGAATTGTTATTCTACTACCAATCTTCTTCGCCTCTTCTTCAGATTTAAAGGCAATTACAATAGAGCTTGTTTGCTTATTCTTCCAGCTTCTGGATAGCCAGTATGGGTTACCAACGATTGTTTGGTTCTTATTATTATTATTATTATTATTATTATTGATTAACGTCCTGTCTCAGCTGGTAGGCTATATAAGACGTGCAGGCTATGCCTACAGGTAACTACGTAGTGCTATCAATTTGGTGTAGGTGGGGGAGGGGGCTATCTAAATCGAGGTGAGGCTCGTGGCCTAGTGTGGAGGAGGGTAGTAGGAGGTCTTGCGGGTGAGAGGAGAGGTAAGTTGGGTGTAGGGCGAAGGCACCTAGTGTAGGTGTTGTCCTAGTTGTCGAGGTTTCCTTTATACCAGGCCTGCGTTGCAGCCCTAGTTTCCTTAATAAAGGCAATAGTAGCCTGTACGCCTACTGTAGTATCTAGTAAGAAAGCTAGCGATAGGGGGTCCTTTGTAGTTTCTTGCATCTTCTTCCTAGCCTCCTTGTATAGCGTGCAGCTAAGGAGGATATGTGCAGGGTCTTGAGTAGCTCGATAGTTGCAGGGGCAAACTTTAGAGTCTACTTTTCCTCGCTTGAATAGGAAGTCTCGTAGATAGCAGTGACCTAACTTAAGCTGATAGAAGGCGCTAGAGGCTTCTCTACTAGTAGGAGGAGTAGCAATCTGCTTTCTAGTCTTCCACTTGTACCTTGCGGCGTAAGTAGTAGGATTTAGAGTAATAGCTTTTCTCCCGTATTGTCCTAGATAGCTAAGCCACTCTCGCTCGCCTAGCTGCTTTATTCGTGTGCCTATTACAGCTAGGCTCGTCCTGCTAGAGCTAGGATCTAGCTTTGTCGCCTCCTTTGCTAGCGCGTCTGCTCTCTCGTTTCCTATAACGCCCTGGTGTCCTGGTACCCACTGTATGGTAGGTAATATGCCTTTTTCTTGTAGCTTTTCTGCTGCTATAGTGCATCTGAGTTGCCACTCTTGCCCTGGGTAGTCAGAAGCAGTCTTTAGTCTGAGTATTGCAGCCTGGTTATCTGCATATATTCTAACTTCAAGGTAGTCGTCTGCTAGGTCAACAGCCTTTTCTAGGCCTAGGGTAATACCTTCTAGTTCTCCGTTGTAGACTAGCTGGTTGTATCCTATATTAGCCTTTTCTTGAGCTATAAGGCTAGCTCCTTTGTAGAGGGCTACTCCTACTCCTACTCCTTTGCCTTTGCTTGTAGCTGAGGCGTCTGAGTAGATAGAAAGAAGATGCTCGTCTTCTAGTAGTTCCTTGTGGTGCTCTGCTTCGCTTTCCTTTGATTTCTTAGATATATTAATCCTATAGGGCGTAGTAGCGCTCCAGGGCATAGAGGCGTAGTGCTGAATCTTCTCGCTATCTTCTGATAGAGCTGTTGAGATAGATCTAGTAATACGCTCTAGCTGCTTGCCTTGATTGCTATTGATAGCGATATTAAGAGGGTGGCTAGGAGCTAGCTTTCTTGCTCTAAAGGCGTATTGTCGTAGGGCGTTATTTAGCCTAATCCTAGGAGGGTAGAGAGCTGCTTCTACCTCGCTAGGTATAGCAGGCGAGGTTCTAAAGGAGCCTAGGATCTTCCTACAGGCTTGATTCTGCAGCTTCTGCCTTTGGTTAAGCGTTGTCTGCTGCTCTCTCCAGAAGATTTGGCAGCCGTAGTCAGCTACGCTGGTGACGCAGGCTAGGTAGAGCTGTCGTACTGCTCTAGGCGAGAGGCCTTTGTTTGAGTTAGCTAGCCTGCTAAGGCGGTGGAAGGCTGCGCTAGCCTGCTGGTTCCTAATGTAGCTGTGGTGCTTGAATTTAAGGCTGCAGTCAAAGTATATACCTAGCCATCTAACTAGCTCCTTAGACTGTACTATTTCCTGATTAGGTAGAGTAAGTACTCTAGCTTGATCCTTTCTAGATCTTGTCCAGTTTACTAGTTCAGTCTTTGAGCTATCGAACTGGATAGCTGACTCCCCTGCTAGTCTGAATAGATTCTGAATCTCCTTTTCTAGTAGCTTGATATTCCTTCTTACTGACGTAGTTGATATAGAGATCTGGAGGTCGTCTATATAAGAGGAGGAGTAGATATTCGCATTAGTCTGAATCGCCTTAAATAGTGGCTTTGAGTAGATCAGAAACAGGATAGGCGAGGCTGGGCTTCCTTGAGGGGTACCTGTCGAGATCTCCTGCGGCTCCTCAGTCTGTCCGTCAAAGGACAGCTGCAGTACTCTGTCCTCTAGGAAGGACTTTGTCCAGGCTAGTAGGCAGCAGGGGAGGCCTTGATCTCTCATGCCTTCAAGGAGCTTGTTTTTTGAGACATGATCGAAGGCTCCTTTAATATCAAGAAAGATAGTAGTAGTAATCTTCTGCTTTCTTTTCTGCTGCTGTATATTGTTATAGAAGAGTAGCGCAGCGTCGATAGCGGATTTCTTCAGTCTTCCTCCTAGTTGAGAGGGGTGGAGTAGATCTGTTGTTTCCGCTAGTGCGCCTAGTCTTCTAGCTACTAGTCTTTCTAGTACTTTGCCTAGGCAGTTTAGGAGTGAGATAACTCTATAGGCCTTAGGGATCGAGTAGTTAGGCTTGCTTGGCTTCTTTAGGATAACTCCCTTTGCTTTTCTCCAGCACCTTGGGTGGTAGCCTAGATTGAAGAAGGTGGAGTATATCCTAAATAGGGCTTCTGACTGCGCTAGGTAGGCCTTTTGGATCACCTCCTGGCTGATCAGATCAGGCCCTGGTGAGGTAGCCTTCACCTTGCAGCAGGCAAAGGAGAGTTCGTCCTTTGTTAGAGTAGGCCAGGTCCACTTGCTGTCTCCCCTGTAGGTGTGGAAGGAGGGGGTGGCTGTCGTAGGAGGCTGAGGAAAGAGATCCTCTCTAAAAGCCTTGCATTTCTCAGTAAACGTCTCCCTACCTTTAATAGTAGGTATTTGAGTACTAAGGTTATCTTTAGTGTATGCTAGTGCTTTAAAGATCTCTTTTGGTGAGTCTTTTCGAAGGAAGGCCTCCCAGTGGCTTTGCTTAGCTCGTTGAATAGCTTTTAAGTATCCATTTTTCGTACGTAGATACTCTCTTTTCCACTGGTAGAGAGAGCTATTATTTTCCTTTTCTACCTCCTTCTTGTAGGCTCTATAGGCTCTACTTAGTTCTCTCCTACGGCTATCTAGCTCGCTAGTCCACCAGGGCTTTGTCTTTGGCTTTAGGTTGACTAGTGGAGTTGACTTTTCTAGTGCGCTCTGTATAGCCTTCGTAAGATCTTCTCCTAGCTTATCTAGCTTAGTTTCTAGCGCGATATTTTGTCCTAGAATAAGCTTTCTTGAGGTGTAGTTTGAATAAGGAGGTAGTGTCGACAGTCGCTTTTCTAGATCTAGGGCTTTGATCTCCTGTCCTAGCGTCTCCTTGAAAATCGTCCAGTCCGTTCGTTTAGTATTATACTGTTTTGGCTGGCTAGGCAGCTGGCTAGGCAGCTGACTAGGTAGCTGGCTAGTAGTATAGGTACTAAATAGTATTGCGTGGTGATCAGATCCTACTTTAGGTATAGTCTGCCAGTCCTGGATACTAGCAGCTATATTATTGGTTGCAAAAGTAAGATCTAGTACGCTCTCTTTCCGCATATGAGACCTAAAGAAGGTGCCTACCCCTAGAGTATTTAGTAGAGTGAGATTTTGCGCGTCTATCCAATCTACTAGCTCCTCCGCTAGTGTACTAGGGCTGCGCTCCTCTAGGCTCCACCTAGGATGGTGGGTGTTGAAGTCTCCTAGGATGATTGACTGAGGTTGTAGAGTCTCCTGTAGGAGGCGCCTCTGGATTGTCGTCTTATTTTGGCCTTCTAGAAGGCTTTTCTCGTTATAAATGTTATATATATAGAAGTTAGAAGTAGAGGCTAGTACTTTAATAGCTAGAAAGTCGTTATCGTTGCTAATAAAAGGAATAACCTCTACTTCTAGATCTTTCCTAATATAGAAGAGTACTCTAGGCCTTAAGGAGGAGTCCTCTAGGGTAGGTAGTATCTGAGTAAAGTTCTGGTGAGCGATAGATCTAGTGCTTGAGTAGGAGGATCTCTTGAGTAGCCAGGGCTCCTGTACTGCGACGATTTTGGCGTCTACTTTAATAGCTAGGTCTAGCGCGCTCTCAGTAGCAGAACTACTTCTATTAACATTTATTTGTAGGATCTTTAACATCCTAGTTAGTAGGGCCTGTCCTAGTAGTCCTAGCTATAAGAATATCGCAGCTAGAGCTATTTGCCGCGTGAGGCTTACTGCAGTTAACGCACTTAAAGATAGTGTGTACGCAGGCTTTGCCTTTTATAGGGCAGGAGTTGCATTTATGTAGGCTAGTGTGGTGAGCCTCACTGCAAATCTGACAGGCTACTCTACTACATCTAGTCTCAAGGTGGCCAAAACCTTGGCATTTAGAGCACTGCTTTAAGTTGTTAATAACTCGTAGCTTCTCTGCTCTCAGGCTCTCTCCGAGAATATAGAGCTTTCCTCTAATAGCCTTTAGAGCCTCCTCTTCAGTTGCGAAGGCGACGCAGGCGGAGCCATAGCTCTGCTGTCCTCTCTTAGCCTCAGGAGTGAGCCAGAAAGGGGTGCCTACTACTTTGAGGCCTTTGTTAAAGGTCTCAATCTCCTCCTTGATTACCTCTAGGCCGTGGTTAGTAGGTAGTCTATGGACGACTACTTTGAACCACGAGGTAATGGGCTGAGCTACCTTGAAGGCTACTAGATCCTTCCAGATACTCTGGTTTTCTAGCAGGTAGTTGGCTGTAAAGGCAGGTGTAGTAGTGACTACCTTATTCCCTTTTGAGGATAGCGTGACTGAGGCGACTACAGGCGATTGCACCCCTCCTTTTAAGGTGAAGGCTTGGTTGAAGGCATTTCTTAGCCTGAGGGCGTCAAAGGCAGCAGGGCCTCCTTGGTTGACTAGGACTAGCTGCCTCTCCTTTAGGCTAGGCTTAGCCTTTTGAGGTGCCTTCTTCTGCACAGTAGTCCACTGTTGCTCCTTATTTGCTGTTGCAGCTGCGGCGTACGATATAGGCTGCGTAGGAGCAGCTGTCTGTCTATTACCCTGCTGGTTTGGTTGTGCAGGGGTAGGTTTGTCGAGGCGGCGAACCTTGTCTCTTAGCTCCTTAGAGACGTTTGAAAGCGAGGAGATCTGATCTCCTAGAATTGCTGCGTTCTTCTTATTAACTCGGCCTGTCTCAGTGTAGTCTCTAAAGACTTCTACTAGGTCGAGCAGGCTAGTCTGCTGTGAGGGGTTGCTTTCAGCTAGACTAGCTGCTTGGACTACTAGGTTTCTAGCTATCTCGAGGGCCTCTTCTACTGTCGTAGCCCTAGGTGTTTTGTTTTGGCTAGCGAAAGGATTCCTTAGTGTTGAGCCAATAAAAGGCGAGAAGTTGCTTCTAGTGCGGGTGTGTGTGGGTCTATTAGGCTCGGCAGGTAGGTCATCTACTGTAGAGGGGGGTGTGCTATCCCTAGGGCGCGAGGATTCCTGAGTCCCTTGGGTTCTTTGTACTTCTACTACGATTGTGTCCATCTCGTCGATCTCCTGAGTGTAGCTAGTAGCGCTCATCTTTGATCTTCTACTAGCCTCTTCTAGGCTAGTAGTAGAGGCTGATCTTTTCTTCTTATTCTGCTCTATACTAGAGCTTCGCTCTATGTCCTGCTGGACTCGAGCTTCTAGATCGCTACCTTCGAGTTCTACCTGATCTCTCTGAGTTGGCATTAATCTAGATGGTCTGTGCGCTGAAAATTTTTCTTGAGGTTTGTAAGATAGCTGTAGGGAGACGAGTACTTTCCTCTACTGCGCGACAGCGCGCTAGATGCACGCTTTAGAAGTAGTTGCAAACGATTTTTTATAAGAGATTTGTATATATTTAGCTAATATTACACCTATTCTAGAAAACTCGAAGTTGGTGTGGTGTTTGGTTCTTATTATACGTTGGGATTTCTGTATGGAGTAGCTGAAGGTTTTCAGCTCCGTCAAAGGTTGTTGGTACTCCATGTACAATAAGCTTAGTCCAGGACTCTAGCGGCTGGGCTTTCTTAATTGGGAGCTGGCTTTGCCATGTATTAACTTGCTTTAGAAGAAATTCTCCTGAGTATCCTTCTGTGGTTGTTAGGATAAGGTTATTTCTTCTGCTTGTTGAAACTTGCTGGATAACTGGGCCAGCGATGCCTGCCTTTTGGAAGGCTTGGTTGATCTTGTTTCTAACTAGTAGAGGGCTAATTATTTGGCCGTCTTCTAGTGTAACCAGCGTCTGGTAGTAAGATGCTGGTTTTTTAGCCTGTTGTGCTTGCTTCTTCCTTGGCTGTACTGTCGTCCAGGCCTGGTTTGAGTTGTTTGCTGCAATAGCTGCGTATGAGCTTTGGGCTGGTTTTTGGGTAGGTTGCGCAGCTATTGGTTGTGCCTTGTTTGAGGCTGCGATCGTCGCTTGTTTAAGCGTCTTTGTTGCTTGCTGTGAGGCGTTTGCGAGCGTGGCTGAGTGGTAAGCTAGTTTGGCAGATAGCTTTTCTGTGATTTGGTTGGCTACTCTGCCTGTTTCGGTATAGTCCCTAAAGACGTCTAGTAGCTCTAGTAGCTTGTTTTGGGCTATATGAGATTCTTCCATTGTAGAGGCCTGGAGAATTAGGTCTCTAGCCCAATAGATTGCCTGTTCAGCGTTCTTGGCAATTGGTTTTGGGCTGGAGGTGTTTTGGTATGGGTTTCTGCCTCTGTAGGTAGTCTCTGGCGAGAAGTTGGCGTATCGCTTGTTTAGTGGTAGTATTGGTATTTCAAACACGCTTGGTGTTTGTTGGTTTTGGGTGGGGGTGGCTGGTGGGGACTCTACGTCCATTTCTCTATTAATTTGAGCCTCTGGTCCTTGGCTCTCTTGCCCGTTTTCCTGCGTATTTACTATAATAGTATCACTATCAGGCGGCATTTTATTACTAAGCTTTTTCTCTTAGTAAGCTGCGGGGTGGTCTGTGTGTTCTTGTTTTCGTGAGTGAGACGTGTTCAAATTAGCTACTTTACCAGCTTCTAGCTCTATAGCGCGTGGGCTGCACGACTTGGCACTAGTTGCAATCGATTTCTTGGGATGGATTTGTATATATTGAGCTAAAATTACACCTATTCTAGAAAACTCGAAGTTGGTGTGTGTGTTTGAGAAGACCTACATAAGCCCGTGGTACTGTGCCCTTTACGACGATAATGTCGATCTTAGAGCCAAGTCCACCTCTTGAGGATTCTTTGGTATCTGTGAATGCCTGGAGTGCAACATTAGTTAAACCAATACCCGTGCCAGCATCGTAAGATGTCTTTATTAGGCTTTCGTAGTTGTGTACTGCAAAATTAAGGGGAATAGGTTCTATATACTGTGGAAGAAGGTCTCTCGCTTTCTGACTTATCCTTTCCTTTAAAGCCTTATGAGACGATTCTTCTACTAGAGTGTAATCGCTATAAGCGTCTTTAATGGTCTTAGTTATCTCTTCTGTAGCGCTTCTTCTATTCTTGCCTGTATGAAGCTCTTTTGAGTGCGTGTTGTTGTCTTGAAAGAATACCTTGTCTTTAATCTGTGTTAGATTGAAGCGATAGCCTTCGCGCGTTTTCTGAAAAGCACTCTGCTAGTTGGAACTCTTAAGATATAAACTGCCGGATTGAGCTAAGTACTTGGTCTATATTTGGATCCCTTGATGGAGAGTCTTAATCCTCGCTAGTTTTAAAAGAGCTTCGGTATCTCTAGTTGGGTAACGTAATGGCCTATTTGGAAATATTATAGTGACACCTCTTGGTTTAATGCGGTCGAAGACGAACTTTAATATAGTTAAGAGATCGAATTGTAATTTCTAGTAATTAGGAAGATCTTCATGTAAAAAAACTTGAAAGGATCTTTCTACTACTTCAGCCTGAAATTCTCTATTATTTACTAATTTCCATATGGATTCCTTGGTCTTCTTATGACCTGTCACTGGGAGCTGAATGCGGAGTGGTATATGACTAGTAGGTTCATCTTTTTTGGAAAGCGGTTTAGAGCTAGCGTGTCCTATCTTTAGAAGAAAGACTAAAAGAAGGGTGATTGATTGTAAGAAGCGTGCTACTGTGATCTTGAGAAGTCTTTTGCTAGAATATGATATAGATGAAGTATCCATTACCTGCCCCTTTAAAGTCACTTATGCTACTGAATTTTAAATGCGGCCTTTGAACTTGCGCTAAGTGCTACGTGCATGACTGAACGCATGGTATAAAATAGGAGACATTGCCTGACATTAGAAATAATACAACCTGAAAATTTTCTTTTGGACACTTTAGACTCTTAGCATGTAAGCTAAATCTGCCTGGGCTTTTGTGCTAATCTTGATGGTTCGTTCATATGTCTTTGTGGGCGAGCCTGCACCCTTTTACTGGGATCTATAGGTGGCAAAGCTGATTATGCTATTGAATGGTGATCTAAACTACCATGGCCCTGGCTGGGGTTAGCAGCCTTTTCCTTGCAAGGGCTATTATAGAGATGTGACTCATCATAAAGCTCACATAACTTGGTATACTGGAAGTATGGTAACGTTTTAGTATATTAGCTTATACTCGAATAAATCGAGTAATTGGCTTATAGTATGGCCGTAGGATTTATGACTCCACGAACACGACCGGTGCTAGTATGCACGATCTAGGCGCAGCTTATTCAGGAGGCTCCTGCTAGGCATCGTTTTCCTACGATAATGGGGAAACCTGGATTGTTGTGTAAAGTTGGGAAGGAAACTGCGTGCGTGTACGTAAGGGTCAAGAAGGGAAACTGACAAATTCCTATGATACTGATTAAAGCTACTCTTTTGATATTCCTGCTTCTCTTCTAGGGGCAGATACGGTAATCTTCGCATGGTAAGTTGGAATTTTGCTTTATAGTGCGCTACTGACTTACTAGGACCTGGTTGAATGTATCTGGTAATCGAGAGTTTTATATGTTATGCTCGCCTGTTCGGTTGATATTAGCACGATCCCTGACGAAAGTTCTATCTGGGTATCCTATGTATATTGCTAACCTTTAGGAAAATTTAGAAACACTAGATTTACAGTATACAGCCTGGTCTTGATGTTATATTCCGCAAAATGTGTGGATTCGCTACCCTCAATGGTATAAAGGCATTAATCTACTAATAGTAGCCAATCCACTTCTAGATAATAGCCAAATCCGCTATGTAGAGCTTGGAGACGATGGTGGATTATGTGGCTTAGACAATCAAGAAAGGGTCAGAGCTCTCGCACTTCAATCTAGTTGAAGAATGTTTAAGACTCCGCTATTTGAGCATGTATAAACTAGCTTTAAGCAGGAGGAATGAATTGTCTGTTTAGATGAAGAATTTATCTCTATTGTTGATCTTTTATAACAGCATGCAGGTGACCGCGCTGGTCTCTTCGCTACATGTGATAATCGCTACACCGTCGAGTGAAGTGTTGGAATAGGTTTCGCTTGCCATGTTGTATCGCTAATGCCCATCCCTGCGTAGCGGGACACCCTGCGTGACGGGACGCTACAGACGCTCCCCAACACAGCATACCCAACAATGATCTATAAGAGCAAATTTTCTCAGAATATTAGCCTTAAGCTACATAGTCTATTCTCTCCTAGTATCTTTTAGAGATAAGTTCTACTTACCGTATAATACAACAATTTAGTACGAGCGTCACGCGACCACCTCGCTTTGGCTAGCAGTAGGTGCTTCGAAAGCTTATGCATCTTGAGGAAAGTCCATTAACATATAGCCTATTTTATTGTTATTCTGTCCCAAGTACTACACTCGAGCTTGAGAGGATGTCGTGCTTCTGTGCTAATTTTTAGTCCGCCTGCTAGACGTGCTAGATGAAGAGGCCCCGCACACCTAGCTTAAAGTAGCCTAGCTGCAATCTATCGCTGCCGACGCTAGAACTATGGCTGTGCGGCTGTGTGGCGCTTTTGCCAAGCGGGCCAGGACACCCGAAAATCAGCTTAGATGGGGAGCAGTGCTAGGTTTAAAGTCCCTCCAGCGTCTGGCTTGCGGCAACATACACACCCAGCGTGGCAGACGTTGCAAGATTATTGGTTGTATGTGTATTTGGCTAGATAAAGCTTTGCCACTTTCACTATCATTCGCTACGTCATCCTTTCGTAAGAACTCGTAATAAGAAGCTGTGAGCGCTGCACTCTCCAGTCTGCTAGCTATAACTATAGACTGCATAATATCATCGTCACAGCCCCATCTCTCACGTACCAACTTCCATTTGCGCCTTGGTACCTTCTTCTATTGAAAGATTACGCGAGCTCCACCCCGCCGACTCAAGCCACCTCTAAAGGTGCTTGTCATCAATGGAGAGCAGCAGCAGCCTTGGCGCCAAAGTAGCCATCCCTCGGCTCAAGCGGCCTGACCGGCAGACTGTTCTTCCGAGGCCTCCCCGTGTTCGCTCCGAGAAAGTGGATAAGGCAGTAAGTACCGTACTTGCACGGATCAGCATCACGACGCTGATCAAACGTGTAGTGCAACAGATGCAGGAAGCGCAGTAGGAATAATATCGAATCCCGTCCTTGTGATCGCGCCTACTAGTTGCTTCGCGTGGACATATTGTGCGAGCTAACATGTGCAGAAATGAGATGCTCTGGCACCAGACCGCGCTGCATCAATTGCACGAAGTATGACGAGGATTGCATCTATTATCTGTCACGCCGGGACCGGCTAAGAGAGTGAGTTGATTTGAGTATCTCTTAAGTGCGCTTCTGATTTGAACAGGGCCACTTACAAGAGTGAAGTTCTCTCCACACTGCTCGAGGATATCCGTGGCGTCCTCGACGACGAGCATAAAAAGAGAATTGATGATGTACTTAAAGAGTTTGACAACGACAAGCCTCCACCATCGCCATCCGTACACACTAAGTCATGCAATACACAGTCGATGACGTCATCGTCTACTAAAATGGATTGCGACAGGCAGGCGTTTGACGACGCTCATGTCTCATCCTCAGTGGGTTCTAACGAGGACCTCGCTTTCCTAGAAGAGGATGTTCTGGGGGACCTTGGATCAATTGAGACGGGTCGTAACTCTCAGATCCAATAGATGCGGATTCTGCAACGAAAGCTAGATCAGTCTAGAGGCGGGCCGTCCGACATGCCATATGCGGCATCTAGAGACTATCTGCTTGGCCAGGCACAGTTACCGTTGTTCTATGGGAATCATTTCATGACAAACTTCCATCAAGGGACAAACTACTACGGCCTGGACGTTTATACCCAACACGGGCAGCAGCTCCCACAATAGGATCGCGGCTAACGTGTGCAGTGGTTTCGGCGAAGGGAAAACCAGGGAAGCAATCTCTTAAAAATATACCATAGTGGAATATATAAGTTATAGAGAGAGTATATCGTTTCATGTGAAGCATCCTTCCCCACGGAACAGCCTGGCCAACCCAGAAATATGTAAAAATCTCAGTATTACGCTGAAAACGTAATGTACGCGACGGCGGAATGGTTTTAGTTAGAAGAACTTGTCTCAATTCTTGCCATTCTCGGCGAAGCATTGTAGCTAGGACTTCAAGTAATGACAAAAAACTACAGAGACTTTCATCTTCGTCACACTCGTGTGATACGTAGCCATAGCAAGTACTACTAGCGGATATCATTTTCCACCGTTAGCAGGTAGCCGATCCGCACTGGCCATAGGGTTGCCATCAACATCCGCACTGGATGGCGTTGCGAAGAGGCACAAAGGGTCATTACATTGCAGTATCGATAACAGAACGGCATACAGCCTTAGATAGCGTGATGTCTTACAAACCATAGCTACTATGAGATCTCTGCTCTACCCTTACCCAGCGCTCATAAGTATCGACGATCCGAACTCCTCATTATCTCAGAGATCAAACCAAAGCACCTTACCACGCCTCGAATGATTGCAATGTTCATGCAAGGAGCCGTTCACTGCATGACCGTACGACAGCTGTATCCCCAACACCCTTTCCAACCTTGTACGTGCTTGCAACGACGGCGTTCTTCTAGGAGCGACATTCGGCTACTACTTGGTATCTGTATCGGACCCGATGTGCTTGGGAAGGAGAAGGACGTGGTGGGTCGGACGAGGGATCAACGGCGGGCCTGCGTAGCTAGAGGGCGGCGCGACGGTTGATCTCTATAGCATGCAAGCTTTTGCGTTAGCTACAGTCGTGCATTGCGCTGTATCTTGGAGTTCTACGATAGATGTATTAGAAGCTGATTGTGGTTTCGATGTTGGGTGTGCTCGTTGTCGCGAGCCAAACGCTGGGGCTTTCAGATCCAGCTCCCATCCTAGAGCGCTTGGCAAAGCGCCGCACCGCCACGTAGCGTAGCCACAGGTCGAATCAACATCAGCAGCAATAGATTACAGCTCAGCCGTTTTAAGCTAGGTGTGCGAGGTCTCCGTATCTAGGAGGTCTAGCAGGCGGTCTTGCATTTAGCATAGACGCACGACAATCTCTCGAGCCTAAGCGCAGTACTCGGGATGAGATAGGTCTATAATAAGCTGTAGTTACGTCAATAGACTTTTAACAAGATGCATAAGCTTTTCGATATATCTACTGCCCACTAAAGTAAGGCTGTCGCGTAAAGCTTATAATAAACTATTGTATTGCACAGTAAGTAGAACTTATTTCTATAGCCTATCAAGAGAGAATTGAATTTATGGCTCAAGATTGCTATTCCGAGAATATTTGCTCTTGTAGCTCATTGTTGGGTATGTTGTATTGGGGAGTGTCTGTAGCGTCCCGTCACGCAGGGTGTCCCGTTACGCAGGGATGGACGTTAATATGCCTTCTAGCCTTTGAAACCTCTATCATATGTCTGAAACAGCTTATATAGTGTTGGTTCATCCAAAATCGAGGTCATGTTTATTTATGGCTGTATTATAGGTATAAGAACAAGATTTCCTAAGCATTCTAAGCGCTAGAATATTCCCAGCCCTAATAAGCCCCTATTATTAGGCTTATCTACCGGTCTCATGGGGCATGATACTAGACAAAGTCTTTGTTCACTCTGCGGTAAACGCCGATCCAGCCGCGCCCACTACGTTCAAGATGTTCAAGTCTGTTCAAGAAAGACATGTGCCAAGACTCAGCGCCTGCTAGAGAGAGCTTTGAAGAACAGCACCAGCCCAATTATCACGGTCCATCACTACTATCATGGTAGTTATGAAAACAACGCTATACAATATAGTTATGACCTTCACGCCAAGGCGGCTCCCAACGTCGAAGCGCTCACCGAACTGCCTGACAATACCGTAAGGCCGCGGCCCGAAGCAAACCGCTCCTAGGACCGATAAGTGCAGATAGTATGGCTATTAAATAGACACTCCCTCAATTCACTTCTTGGCAAGCATCGTAACAAAGCTTATAAGGCTCGTACATGCTTGGGGCTATCTATGCGCAATCCGCATCTAGATCTACGTATAATCCTGTTTTACAATCATTGTGTACATATGTGACAAGATCGACGAACTGCATCATTCTATATTATCTTCCCAGTCAGTCATGTCCTTCACTCGAAAAGCACTTTGCATCGATCTTACCTCTAAGGAAGAACACTGCGCCATATGCTCAAAGGAACTTGAAGTAGGCAATGGAAAAGCTAGTCTTGTGTATGTTTTAAAGGATTGTCGTTGTGTAAGTCTGTTATTATTCACATCAAGCTACGTTGCCAATGGTGAAAAGGTAATCTGTGGCTTTTGCGTCCAGTTTCCGAGTGAGCCACCCTTTCTTCCTTGCCAGCATGCCGATCACATGGACTTTGGGTGGCAGAGACCGCTACGACTCTACAATCTGAAATGTGCTATCTGCTTAGGTACTGGAAGTTCCATTCGCGTAGCTTTAGTTTGCGGTAGGTTAATATGCATTCAGATTAGTTAATTGGCTAACAATCAAGGCCACGTGTATTGTCGAGTCTGTATTCTAAACTGGGTAAGCTCTCCTGGAGAGTTAAGCAAGAATTATGTAGCTTGCCCAACCTGTAGGAATAGCATGACCAAGGTCTGGCGATTGCTGTCACATAATCAAGTTGTTGTACCCGCTCAACGAGGCGTTGAGATTGTATCACCATGCAGAAGTCCATAGTTATATGACTAGATTATCTCTCTAATAATAAATCAGTCTTTTATTGGCCTAACTACTCCATTCCGTAATAAAAAGTTCGCTATAACTTCATACCAAGTAATATCACTCCTCATCCAAGCTCTTCCGTGATATTCCCCTCATCCTAACCGTAACCGCCGACGCGACGGAAAATAAGACAATCTAGCATGTTATTTAATCCTCCTGCTCTACGTTTTCCTGAGTTTGCTCACAATTCAATCCCAAAATACCGAAGCTTACAATAACGACTACCAAACCCCCTTATAGAAAGTACTTGCTCGTATTATCTAGATCAGTTGAATATGCCCCGTTCTTAGAGAACTAGAAAACCCTCAAAGATAACGTGCGAAAAAATGTCGGAAATCCAGGATGGACAGATGTAAGCACGACGTCACAAAGAGGGATTCGACAGGCATGGTGTAATCTATCCATAGAGGGCAAGGCAGAAACTGCATACAGTACGCATCAGAATCTAGAAATCGAAGAATAAGTGCTCACATGAAGCGCCCTAGGATACTACTCAAAGATACCAGGAGTAAGTGTCTGCTTAATGATAAGGACATCGAATGGCGAATACCTGCTGCTTTACTACAACTGCGCCGTCTCCTTTCCTGCTATGTCACAACGTAGCCACAACCCTTGTGGCCGGCAGGAAAACAGTCAAAGGCTCATGCTTAATAGGGCAGTTCTATCTTGTAATACGACCGTGCCTTTTGTACCTCACCACATAATGCAATCAAGGGGTTATAGTTTCCAATCTCTAGGATTCTACCCTTTCTATGTAGCAGGCGTACATTTGCATGGCTCTAATATTGGCTTTGTAAGCGGGCGACTACCATGATTGCAGAGGGGTATTATGCTTTGATATATAGAAGCATTCTTAGCCCTACATTGAATCTACTATTGCAACTATAGTTATATCATGGCTTACTATCTAAAATGTTTGTCGCTGGCAAAGATGCAACCCCATCATATAGGCAAAAAATCCTAGATAGCAATTGAATTCATATGTACGCTAAGTGTTTCGTCATTACACTTACTAAACGGTATCTGGAACAAATCATTGCTAGCTTGCACCTATATAGATCTAGCAGAGTCGTATTTTTTTGCTTAAGATATCTTCAAAGGCTCTATACATTGTACATTACATCCTCGCGCTTATAGAAGTCATTCGAAATTCGGAGACCTTCTACTTTAGCAAGTAAAAGCTGGCATTTGCGCTCAAGTTGCACTTCCCTCTCAATAGCCTCGTTCAGTTGCTCCTCTCTTTCTCAGCACTTTTGTAATTCCTCCTCTGCATCCTCGATCTTCTTTTGCAAGCCTTTCTTTTCCTTCTTAGCTATACTAAAAGCGTGTGCGCTCTTTCCCGCCTTTGAGCGAAGCATAACGTTTATTTTAGTAAGTTTGCGATTCAAATTGTTCTAAGTCTTATTATTATTATTATTATTATTGATTAACGTCCTGTCTCAGCTGGTAGGCTATATAAGACGTGCAGGCTATGCCTACAGGTAACTACGTAGTGCTATCAATTTGGTGTAGGTGGGGGAGGGGGCTATCTAAATCGAGGTGAGGCTCGTGGCCTAGTGTGGAGGAGGGTAGTAGGAGGTCTTGCGGGTGAGAGGAGAGGTAAGTTGGGTGTAGGGCGAAGGCACCTAGTGTAGGTGTTGTCCTAGTTGTCGAGGTTTCCTTTATACCAGGCCTGCGTTGCAGCCCTAGTTTCCTTAATAAAGGCAATAGTAGCCTGTACGCCTACTGTAGTATCTAGTAAGAAAGCTAGCGATAGGGGGTCCTTTGTAGTTTCTTGCATCTTCTTCCTAGCCTCCTTGTATAGCGTGCAGCTAAGGAGGATATGTGCAGGGTCTTGAGTAGCTCGATAGTTGCAGGGGCAAACTTTAGAGTCTACTTTTCCTCGCTTGAATAGGAAGTCTCGTAGATAGCAGTGACCTAACTTAAGCTGATAGAAGGCGCTAGAGGCTTCTCTACTAGTAGGAGGAGTAGCAATCTGCTTTCTAGTCTTCCACTTGTACCTTGCGGCGTAAGTAGTAGGATTTAGAGTAATAGCTTCTCTCCCGTATTGTCCTAGATAGCTAAGCCACTCTCGCTCGCCTAGCTGCTTTATTCGTGTGCCTATTACAGCTAGGCTCGTCCTGCTAGAGCTAGGATCTAGCTTTGTCGCCTCCTTTGCTAGCGCGTCTGCTCTCTCGTTTCCTATAACGCCCTGGTGTCCTGGTACCCACTGTATGGTAGGTAATATGCCTTTTTCTTGTAGCTTTTCTGCTGCTATAGTGCATCTGAGTTGCCACTCTTGCCCTGGGTAGTCAGAAGCAGTCTTTAGTCTGAGTATTGCAGCCTGGTTATCTGCATATATTCTAACTTCAAGGTAGTCGTCTGCTAGGTCAACAGCCTTTTCTAGGCCTAGGGTAATACCTTCTAGTTCTCCGTTGTAGACTAGCTGGTTGTATCCTATATTAGCCTTTTCTTGAGCTATAAGGCTAGCTCCTTTGTAGAGGGCTACTCCTACTCCTACTCCTTTGCCTTTGCTTGTAGCTGAGGCGTCTGAGTAGATAGAAAGAAGATGCTCGTCTTCTAGTAGTTCCTTGTGGTGCTCTGCTTCGCTTTCCTTTGATTTCTTAGATATATTAATCCTATAGGGCGTAGTAGCGCTCCAGGGCATAGAGGCGTAGTGCTGAATCTTCTCGCTATCTTCTGATAGAGCTGTTGAGATAGATCTAGTAATACGCTCTAGCTGCTTGCCTTGATTGCTATTGATAGCGATATTAAGAGGGTGGCTAGGAGCTAGCTTTCTTGCTCTAAAGGCGTATTGTCGTAGGGCGTTATTTAGCCTAATCCTAGGAGGGTAGAGAGCTGCTTCTACCTCGCTAGGTATAGCAGGCGAGGTTCTAAAGGAGCCTAGGATCTTCCTACAGGCTTGATTCTGCAGCTTCTGCCTTTGGTTAAGCGTTGTCTGCTGCTCTCTCCAGAAGATTTGGCAGCCGTAGTCAGCTACGCTGGTGACGCAGGCTAGGTAGAGCTGTCGTACTGCTCTAGGCGAGAGGCCTTTGTTTGAGTTAGCTAGCCTGCTAAGGCGGTGGAAGGCTGCGCTAGCCTGCTGGTTCCTAATGTAGCTGTGGTGCTTGAATTTAAGGCTGCAGTCAAAGTATATACCTAGCCATCTAACTAGCTCCTTAGACTGTACTATTTCCTGATTAGGTAGAGTAAGTACTCTAGCTTGATCCTTTCTAGATCTTGTCCAGTTTACTAGTTCAGTCTTTGAGCTATCGAACTGGATAGCTGACTCCCCTGCTAGTCTGAATAGATTCTGAATCTCCTTTTCTAGTAGCTTGATATTCCTTCTTACTGACGTAGTTGATATAGAGATCTGGAGGTCGTCTATATAAGAGGAGGAGTAGATATTCGCATTAGTCTGAATCGCCTTAAATAGTGGCTTTGAGTAGATCAGAAACAGGATAGGCGAGGCTGGGCTTCCTTGAGGGGTACCTGTCGAGATCTCCTGCGGCTCCTCAGTCTGTCCGTCAAAGGACAGCTGCAGTACTCTGTCCTCTAGGAAGGACTTTGTCCAGGCTAGTAGGCAGCAGGGGAGGCCTTGATCTCTCATGCCTTCAAGGAGCTTGTTTTTTGAGACATGATCGAAGGCTCCTTTAATATCAAGAAAGATAGTAGTAGTAATCTTCTGCTTTCTTTTCTGCTGCTGTATATTGTTATAGAAGAGTAGCGCAGCGTCGATAGCGGATTTCTTCAGTCTTCCTCCTAGTTGAGAGGGGTGGAGTAGATCTGTTGTTTCCGCTAGTGCGCCTAGTCTTCTAGCTACTAGTCTTTCTAGTACTTTGCCTAGGCAGTTTAGGAGTGAGATAACTCTATAGGCCTTAGGGATCGAGTAGTTAGGCTTGCTTGGCTTCTTTAGGATAACTCCCTTTGCTTTTCTCCAGCACCTTGGGTGGTAGCCTAGATTGAAGAAGGTGGAGTATATCCTAAATAGGGCTTCTGACTGCGCTAGGTAGGCCTTTTGGATCACCTCCTGGCTGATCAGATCAGGCCCTGGTGAGGTAGCCTTCACCTTGCAGCAGGCAAAGGAGAGTTCGTCCTTTGTTAGAGTAGGCCAGGTCCACTTGCTGTCTCCCCTGTAGGTGTGGAAGGAGGGGGTGGCTGTCGTAGGAGGCTGAGGAAAGAGATCCTCTCTAAAAGCCTTGCATTTCTCAGTAAACGTCTCCCTACCTTTAATAGTAGGTATTTGAGTACTAAGGTTATCTTTAGTGTATGCTAGTGCTTTAAAGATCTCTTTTGGTGAGTCTTTTCGAAGGAAGGCCTCCCAGTGGCTTTGCTTAGCTCGTTGAATAGCTTTTAAGTATCCATTTTTCGTACGTAGATACTCTCTTTTCCACTGGTAGAGAGAGCTATTATTTTCCTTTTCTACCTCCTTCTTGTAGGCTCTATAGGCTCTACTTAGTTCTCTCCTACGGCTATCTAGCTCGCTAGTCCACCAGGGCTTTGTCTTTGGCTTTAGGTTGACTAGTGGAGTTGACTTTTCTAGTGCGCTCTGTATAGCCTTCGTAAGATCTTCTCCTAGCTTATCTAGCTTAGTTTCTAGCGCGATATTTTGTCCTAGAATAAGCTTTCTTGAGGTGTAGTTTGAATAAGGAGGTAGTGTCGACAGTCGCTTTTCTAGATCTAGGGCTTTGATCTCCTGTCCTAGCGTCTCCTTGAAAATCGTCCAGTCCGTTCGTTTAGTATTATACTGTTTTGGCTGGCTAGGCAGCTGGCTAGGCAGCTGACTAGGTAGCTGGCTAGTAGTATAGGTACTAAATAGTATTGCGTGGTGATCAGATCCTACTTTAGGTATAGTCTGCCAGTCCTGGATACTAGCAGCTATATTATTGGTTGCAAAAGTAAGATCTAGTACGCTCTCTTTCCGCATATGAGACCTAAAGAAGGTGCCTACCCCTAGAGTATTTAGTAGAGTGAGATTTTGCGCGTCTATCCAATCTACTAGCTCCTCCGCTAGTGTACTAGGGCTGCGCTCCTCTAGGCTCCACCTAGGATGGTGGGTGTTGAAGTCTCCTAGGATGATTGACTGAGGTTGTAGAGTCTCCTGTAGGAGGCGCCTCTGGATTGTCGTCTTATTTTGGCCTTCTAGAAGGCTTTTCTCGTTATAAATGTTATATATATAGAAGTTAGAAGTAGAGGCTAGTACTTTAATAGCTAGAAAGTCGTTATCGTTGCTAATAAAAGGAATAACCTCTACTTCTAGATCTTTCCTAATATAGAAGAGTACTCTAGGCCTTAAGGAGGAGTCCTCTAGGGTAGGTAGTATCTGAGTAAAGTTCTGGTGAGCGATAGATCTAGTGCTTGAGTAGGAGGATCTCTTGAGTAGCCAGGGCTCCTGTACTGCGACGATTTTGGCGTCTACTTTAATAGCTAGGTCTAGCGCGCTCTCAGTAGCAGAACTACTTCTATTAACATTTATTTGTAGGATCTTTAACATCCTAGTTAGTAGGGCCTGTCCTAGTAGTCCTAGCTATAAGAATATCGCAGCTAGAGCTATTTGCCGCGTGAGGCTTACTGCAGTTAACGCACTTAAAGATAGTGTGTACGCAGGCTTTGCCTTTTATAGGGCAGGAGTTGCATTTATGTAGGCTAGTGTGGTGAGCCTCACTGCAAATCTGACAGGCTACTCTACTACATCTAGTCTCAAGGTGGCCAAAACCTTGGCATTTAGAGCACTGCTTTAAGTTGTTAATAACTCGTAGCTTCTCTGCTCTCAGGCTCTCTCCGAGAATATAGAGCTTTCCTCTAATAGCCTTTAGAGCCTCCTCTTCAGTTGCGAAGGCGACGCAGGCGGAGCCATAGCTCTGCTGTCCTCTCTTAGCCTCAGGAGTGAGCCAGAAAGGGGTGCCTACTACTTTGAGGCCTTTGTTAAAGGTCTCAATCTCCTCCTTGATTACCTCTAGGCCGTGGTTAGTAGGTAGTCTATGGACGACTACTTTGAACCACGAGGTAATGGGCTGAGCTACCTTGAAGGCTACTAGATCCTTCCAGATACTCTGGTTTTCTAGCAGGTAGTTGGCTGTAAAGGCAGGTGTAGTAGTGACTACCTTATTCCCTTTTGAGGATAGCGTGACTGAGGCGACTACAGGCGATTGCACCCCTCCTTTTAAGGTGAAGGCTTGGTTGAAGGCATTTCTTAGCCTGAGGGCGTCAAAGGCAGCAGGGCCTCCTTGGTTGACTAGGACTAGCTGCCTCTCCTTTAGGCTAGGCTTAGCCTTTTGAGGTGCCTTCTTCTGCACAGTAGTCCACTGTTGCTCCTTATTTGCTGTTGCAGCTGCGGCGTACGATATAGGCTGCGTAGGAGCAGCTGTCTGTCTATTACCCTGCTGGTTTGGTTGTGCAGGGGTAGGTTTGTCGAGGCGGCGAACCTTGTCTCTTAGCTCCTTAGAGACGTTTGAAAGCGAGGAGATCTGATCTCCTAGAATTGCTGCGTTCTTCTTATTAACTCGGCCTGTCTCAGTGTAGTCTCTAAAGACTTCTACTAGGTCGAGCAGGCTAGTCTGCTGTGAGGGGTTGCTTTCAGCTAGACTAGCTGCTTGGACTACTAGGTTTCTAGCTATCTCGAGGGCCTCTTCTACTGTCGTAGCCCTAGGTGTTTTGTTTTGGCTAGCGAAAGGATTCCTTAGTGTTGAGCCAATAAAAGGCGAGAAGTTGCTTCTAGTGCGGGTGTGTGTGGGTCTATTAGGCTCGGCAGGTAGGTCATCTACTGTAGAGGGGGGTGTGCTATCCCTAGGGCGCGAGGATTCCTGAGTCCCTTGGGTTCTTTGTACTTCTACTACGATTGTGTCCATCTCGTCGATCTCCTGAGTGTAGCTAGTAGCGCTCATCTTTGATCTTCTACTAGCCTCTTCTAGGCTAGTAGTAGAGGCTGATCTTTTCTTCTTATTCTGCTCTATACTAGAGCTTCGCTCTATGTCCTGCTGGACTCGAGCTTCTAGATCGCTACCTTCGAGTTCTACCTGATCTCTCTGAGTTGGCATTAATCTAGATGGTCTGTGCGCTGAAAATTTTTCTTGAGGTTTGTAAGATAGCTGTAGGGAGACGAGTACTTTCCTCTACTGCGCGACAGCGCGCTAGATGCACGCTTTAGAAGTAGTTGCAAACGATTTTTTATAAGAGATTTGTATATATTTAGCTAATATTACACCTATTCTAGAAAACTCGAAGTTGGTGTGGTGTGTTCTAAGTCTTAATTATTATAGAAGATATGATGCAAACCTTCTTTAGACGAGCTCTGTTATCCTCTAGAGCATACTTAAGGTTGTTTTTCTAGATTTCTTTCAACAAAATAGTAGACTCGATTTTCGTAATCTTCTATATAAGGTACTTTTTCTATTCGTTACTTGTGTTACTATCCTTGAAGTTAGCGAAGGCACTGTGATGAAGATCCTTTGCGCTAGAACTAAGTTTCGCTACTTCCTAGCTCCATTGGTGACCCGACTAACTTCTAGCGGCAATTTCCCGTTCGTAATACTTAGTCGTCTACCTACATGCTAGCATTGTTTGATCTAATTAGCACTATCGGCACTACGATACAATCACAAGCTCGCCTGTTAAAGAGATGCATAAGGTATTAAAGGACTACCTTATGACCTCTAGAGGCGACTTATTGCGCGTCGTTAAGCGTATTAGATAGATAGTGAAGAGCCAACACAACAAGTATAGGAAGGACCTTGCTTCCTCTAAGCATAGTGTCAAGTTTAAGCACACGCTAGAAGCGATGCTATTCCTGCCTTCTAGCATTCATAATATTCTAACGCTACTAGCGATCGAGCGTATCAGACAATAGGATCTATTGCGCTAGCAGGAGTAGAGATAACAGCGCGGCTGCTACCCTTGTTCTAGTCTCTTTAAGAAGACGAATAGCCTACCATACCAACACACTATAAGGAGTGGTAGTAGCTAGGTCAACGTTAAGACTAAACTACCTATACGATAATCATTAGCGCTATTAACGCGAGTAAGAACTATCTGTTCGTATTTCCCTAAGAGTATACTATATAGTTATAGAGCTACTAACTGCTTAAATACGGGGTGGCCTAAGGAAGAATAAGGCATTAAACCGTTAAGATCTGTTAGCTTTCAAACGATATATACCTCCTTCCCCGTTTCAGCCCCACGAAGAACCCTAGGACCAGACACTCACTAAAGTTCTATAATAAGTAAATACATCTATCACTATATTAGGTCTAGCTTCTACAGCCTCTACAGGCCCTATAGCTACGTGTATATCTTTGTCTATACCTACACCTACTCTAATACCTACTACTTCGTCTGCTCGCTTATTACCGCCTGTCTCTATTATAGTGTCTGTTATAGTTGCCTCGCCCCCTACTTAGTAGGCCCCGTTATTGCAAAAGTTTCTTACAGATATCAAGAGTCGCCGCTTATAACTAGTTCTATATTAATACAGCGATACGTTAGTAGCAAGTAATTTTTTTAGTAGAAACAGGGTAGGAAGGCGATCTAGTAGAGCTAGTCAAAGTGCGGAATATAGCTTACGCTATTAAAGGGCTTTTCACCTTATATACTCCAACTATAGCCTAGAACTATTACTTTAGAGATATAGAGGCTTTCTAAACTAATAGATTTACGTAATTTAACGCTTAGAATATAGTAACTAAACCGCAGAACGTAGTAGTTAAGCTTTAGGATGCACCTTCGCTACGGCCTAAGCGCGCTGTAGTAATAGCCGCTCTAGGGGCTTAGAAATATCTTGGTCTATGCAAGAGACGTTGACGCTAGTAGAATATAGCACAATCATATAACTAGTTAACTAGTTATAGTTGTCTAGCACTAACTACTTTTATAGCTAGCGTGATTTATCCCCCTGTTTTTAAGATTTGTCCCCCTCCAAAGTACTGAAAATGTCAACTTTTACACTCCGCAATGCAATTTCACTATAACACTATATATAATTTTTATCTTTAAAGCCTGAAATACGTTTCGTATATACTAGAGTACCCTTCGCCTATATTTTATAGATTTCGATAGAGATAGGAATGAGCTAAGTAAACTTAAAGTTGGCGATTTCTTTAAAAATGCTACTAACTTTAACATGCAATTCAACTATAACACAGACTAATCTTTAGCTTTAAGTTTTAATAGGAGCTTTGCGAGGCCCTAGAAGATTTTTTGATATTTAAAAGTTTATTTAAAATCTTACTAGTGTTAAGTTGTGTAGATGCAAAGCAATTCGGTACTTCGGAGGGGGACAAATCTCAAAAGGCTGCTAAGATTTGTCCCCAAGCTTTTGAGATTTGTCCCTAAGATAAGATTTGTCCCCAACGCTAGTACTAGTGTAAACTTTCTCCCCAACTTAGCTTAGTGCGTAATCTTCGAACCCGCCACCTCCGCAACACCACCAGATATCTACTATAGCTAAATATTCATCAAAAATATAGCTATCTAGCTTATTTCTTACTCTTGGTAATATAGGTAACATCACACCCCCTCTAGACCAGCTTTACGGTTCCTACGAAGAAGCATACAGCGCGCTTAAAGCGCATGGCATACAGCATAGCTACGGCTTCATCCTCAAACGGAGTTAGCCTCACAACTTAGCTATTAAAACACGTTACTACTACCACTGCGATCGCTTTAGGAACAACTACCAGTCGACTACAAAGGTTCTAAGCACAAGCACACGCTTAACAGGATATCCTTTTAAGCTTGTTATTTTTAGGATAAAGCATAGCAATTAATAGAAGCTAGAAGTACAGAATAAGAACTACAACCATCCCTAGTCAATTAACTTAAGCGCGTATAATATCTACCGTAGACGTACACCAGCATAAAAGGAAGTTATAAAATTAATGACCCATACTAGCGTGCGGCCTATATAGATACTAGCTGCTATCTAGAGAGAAGATTAGGACACCCTAATATCTGCCACTAATATTCGCAGCGAGAGGAAGGCTATTAGGGAAAAGCATCTTAATAGAAGAAGCCCAGTTAAGACACTACTGGACGATCTATCCACGGCCAACTAGATCTTTGTAGTTAAGAAGGATGACAATAATCGCATTTAGAACCTCTTCTTTACCCACTAGAAGTAGGTCGAGCTTCTGCTAGCAAACCCTAACGTCTTGTTGATGGATTGCACATATCGAACTAACAAGTACAAACTCCCTCTACTATATATTCTTGGCTGCACTAACCTGCAGACGTTCTTCTCTGTAGGCTTCTGCTTTCTTAGCAATGAGATATATGCAGACTACTATTGGGCGATCGCGAATTTCCTATATAAGACTGGCGTGCAATAACTGCGTGTGTTTATTAGCGATCAGGAAGAAGCTTTAAAAACTTCAGCACGCTCGCTACTCCTAGGAGTTCCTTAGCTCTTATGCGTATGGCATATTAACAAGAATGTTCAGACAAAAGCTCAGCAAATGTGGCGAGATACTAACGGTGCGACGAAAGAGGCAAAGCAGAGAATCACTAATTAAAAGAAATCATTCATGAAACGCTGGACTTAGGTATACTAGCCCTAGTTGTTGTAAGCACTTTAAGCCGACGCTAGTTATATTATATAGCCCCTAGCTAACTAGAGCAGCTAGTCTACGCAAAGAGGCTATTAGAGTTCTAATTTGAATGGAATAATTTAATTAAAGACTATAGTCACCAGCCAGAACTCTGCAGATACCTGCAAGAGAACCAATACCTAACACGCATGGAGTGGGCAGCTGTATGGACTTCTCACCACCGACACTACAGCACGATTATAAGCTCACCTGTTGAAGGAATGCATAAGGTCTTGAAGGACTATCTTATGACCTCAATAGGTGACTTACTTCGTGTTGTTGAGAGGATTGAGTAGATAGTTAAGAGTCAATATAATAAGTATAAAAAGGAGATCGCTTCTTCTAGATATAGCACTAAATTTTAGCATAAGCTCGACTTAATGCCCTTCCTACCTCACGGGATCTATAATATCCTCACACCGCTAGCTATTGAGCGTATTAGATAATAAGATTTGCTACACTAGAAAGAGCAAAGCCAGCGTCGTGGTGGGCATCCTTGTTCTGGCCTCTTTGAGAAAACTAACGGTCTTCTATGCCGCTATACGCTGTAGGAAGTGATAGCTGCTAAATCTACACTACGATTAAACTATCTCTATGATGATCACTAGCGCTACCAACGTAAGCAAGGACCTTCGGTGTTCCTATTCCCTAGGCCGTACCAGTCTGTTCTAGAGCCTCTTATAGCTTAAATAAGGGGTGCGCTGAGGAGAAATGAAGCATCTACTCGTCGAGACCCCTCAGCTTTCGAACGACCTGTGCCACCTTCTATCCCTCGCTATTAGCCTTACCTTGAACCTTAGGGCTAAACACTAGCCGAAGCTCTGCAGCAAGTTAGTACTTTAGTCACTGTTTCAGTTCCTACATCTATACTAGGCGCGGGTCCTGTGACCACCTGTATATTAGTGTCAGTTCCAGCACCTGCTCCTCTACCTTCTCTTACATCTCCTCGTTCATCTCCGCCTGTGGCTGTCGCTGTGTTAGTGACTATGGCTCCGTCTCCTGTATGGCGACCTCCAACGCCAGAAGAGTTTCTGGCTGATATTAAGAGTCGACAATCTCAACCTATTCTGTATTAGTGTAATAATATGATATTAGCTACCAACTTTCTAGTAGAGACTGGGTAGGAGGAGGATCCTGTAGAACTTGTGGAGGCGCGGAATATGGCTCTTGCTACGCAAGGACTCTTTACTTCTTGCATACTAACTATGGCTTGGAACTATTACTTTGGAGATATGGAAGCTTTCTATACTAAGAGATTCGCATAAGTTGACGCTTAGAACGCACCTGCTAAGCGTGAAGATATACCCACGCCACGGCCTAAGCGTGCTGTAGTAGTGGCGGCTTCCGAAGCCTGGAAAAGCCTTGGCCCACGTAAGAGATGGCGGTGTTAATAGATAATAGATCTAGCAATATACGTTATTAAGTGCAGCCCCTCTTCACACGTACCTGTGCCTAAAAGAATAGAATACTGTAATATATTTGGCGCTAGTAAAGATATAGCTAGCGTTGGGGACAAATCTCATCTTGGGGACAAATCTCAAAACCTTGGGGACAAATCTCAGCAGCCTATCTAGTTAAGTATGATATGTCAAGCTGAATGCTACAGTCTCTACCTCGTCGTAGTCTTCCTTATTGTCCGGATCCCCAAAGATACGAAGTGCTCTAATAAGTAGCTTATACTGGCCCTCTGGCACGTAAGATTCATCATCTAGCTGACCCGTCCAAGGCCAGCTGTATTGCCCCCTTGCTAGATACCTCTTAGGAAACCCATCAATGTTTCCTAAACTAGCAACACCCAATATGAGCTTGGTATTTGAATTTGAGGTCGAGTGAGGAATAACATCGACTCTAAGAAGGGGCGAGCCAAGCGCGAGAGTAACGCTTACAGCCGGAATCTTAAGATTGGAATTGTTACGCATGAGCCCACTTGAAAGACCCTTCATCAGTTCGTAGCGCGTCCCGTTCGAGACTGGAGTATCCTTAGCATCTGTTGAATCCGATAAAAAGCCTTCGGCGAGAACAGTTGCATCTTGCATGGATCCAGATATACCCATGAATGGGAGAGAAAGAATGTCCCCATTCGTCCCATGGATAGTGATAAACCCGGAATAAACACCAAGGCGGGTAGCATCCAAATGTGGCGGACTTATGGTAACTTCGACAAGCTGAGACTTTCCAGCTGGCACGATGATTGCGTTTTCAGAAAACTGAACACCGGCATGCTCCTCCAACAGCTCTGGGGGAAATTTTGCAGGATATATGCTATTGGAAGGCAAGGTATATGCTGTGGCTGCGTTCTTAGAGCTCAAGTGGTATAAGACATCCACATGTCCAGAATTATGGATCAAAAATCTTGTAGCATTGTTGAAATAGGCTGTGTCATTTAGCAACAGGCTTGACGTAGATAAAAGGGTAGCACAGTGTGCGGCATCGTACGCCTGAAGCATTCCGCTACCTTGCTGAGGGACTGGTGCCAAGTAAGGATAGGTTGCGGTACCGTTGTTGAAGTTGGTTGGTTTCGCAGTTGCTGAGAGGATATTTCTCAGAGTTGTAGGGTCGAATGTTTGTCTTACTTGGGCGACCAATGCGTAGATGGCTGCTACAAGAGGACATGCCATTGAGGTTCCTGAAAGGACTGCGAACCCGCCCTTAGCAATTGGGTAAGTGGACAATATCCAACCTCCAGGTGCGCCAAATTGTGGTTTGACGTCTAACTCGAATGTTGGTCCCCAGCTAGTATACGTGCTGATGTATCCTCCAGTCGAGTTATTCGTCCGGAAAGTTACGTGGTGGGCTGCATTAGCAGGATCAATAATCTTAATCACGATCTTTGACCCGTTCCTTAAATTTTCAATGAAATTTCGACCTTGATCAGCTGAAATCATTCCAGTTCCAAGCAGACCGTCTGTAGTCATCTCAGGTGAGTACACGCTTTCAGTGTTACTGTAGAAGATGATGTATCGAGCACCTCTCGCCACAGCATTTGCAGCTTTTTGAGAAAAGTCACAATTGCCTCTCCTGATAAGAACGATGTAGTCAGATAGGTCTGTCGTGTTTGCCGGAAGGCTATTACAGGCGTCATTTGAGTTGCTGTAATCATAACTCAACGCCACCAAAGGAAGCGAGAGATTGCCCCATCTGGCCGGATCACCAGCAGTCCAGTAGAACGGTATTTCCGAAGAATTGTTCATTGTATACTTTGCCGTAGACCAAAAAGTGGGAATCTGGTTGTTGTCGTATGAGCCCACGGATGCGACGTTCTTGCCATGTGCCGCGCCCCCGGGCATGAATAAACCATCCTGGCCGCTGTTTCCAGTAGACAATATGCAGGGAATTCCTGCAGCAACAATTCGCTCAACTGCTAAAGTCCATGCGTCATAAGGCCACCCGCCAGTATCGCCAATAGAAGCTGTAATTATGTTACTACCATCTTCGACGGCTTTTGTGAACGCGGCGATAAGAACGTCAGTTGTGACGCCTCGACCAGTACACCCGTAGACACGATAGGCACCGATAGTAACATTTGAAGCAGCTCCGACAAAGCCGAATTCGTTTTCCTTTGCTGCGATGACACCAGCAATATGAGTTCCGTGTCCTGAACAGTCCATAGGACTAATGAAAATATACTGTTAGCACACCCTCAGTAGCATTGAGTTGTGACATGAGCAACATACTCTGGATCGGGCATTGGTGTATTCTTTCCGTTGTATTCGTCACCGACAAAATCGAACCCATAGCCCACCACACAACCTTCTGAACAAGTTAGAATCCATCTCTCCATTCATAATTTCTAACTTGCCTTTTCCAAAGCAGCCACCAAGTAAAGGGTGAGAATAGTCAATCTTTTAATAAGATTAGTGGCTGGAATTTGTCGTCCCACCTGATTACTCACCCCAGTGTCGATAACAGCAATTCTGATACCAGATCCAGTAATTCCATCGGCATTTAATCTATCAATCTGTGTCATGACGTGGGGTGGATAGTTTTCCACAATATTCCTTCTAGAACCAGCCGAATGCAGGCTAGATGGATTGGTGCCTACCCATTTCGTGTGATAGTCCGGTAAAGCATGATGTTGGACCGGCCAAATATTTTCGACTCCCACAAGTTTTGTGATCGTTTCCAAAGCTTTCATGCCATTAGGGATGTTAATAATTTGAAATGAAACTCCATAGAAGAATCGTGATTCAAGTTCCAATCGCTTCGATATATTGATACCAATTGTCCTCACCGCACCAAAAAATGATTCGACGGCCTATATCACGGATGAGCGCTTGGAATGCTAAAAATGATTAGGACACTTTACATAGTCTTTTCGAAGCTCAACGATAAACAGGTCTGAAAATACTTCAGCCTTTTGCTGTGTTCCTTGGATGGTTTGAATGCATAACGTTAGCGCAATCGCCCAGATGAGAAGAAACATGCGTGCTATCATATCTGTCGTAGAGATTTGGGAAACAATCGAGCATGATACATATGATATAAATGATGAATTTTCGTATATCACATCAGCGAAAATTTCCGGTATCTCCGATAAATCCACCCGGTTGCCAATGTACACTCTCATGCAGTTGCAGCTTCCGGTTTCTGTAAGTAGGCCACCTCTGATCCCACGCTAAGCTTCCGTCGCTTAGTGATGATTCTGTCTAAATAGTACTAGTTTCTATTAGCGATGCGTCTTTTTCCAAGCTGTGGGCCCAATCAACGCACGATATTGATGTAGCCTAACCTCTTTTGGAAACGCGTACATCAGGCGGGTCCGTGTCCTGCGTCGGATGACGATTGGGCTAAGTGCGTAAAGCGGAAGCTGCAAGTGCATGGGAATGTAACATGGTCCCCTGTTACTATTCCCGTCTTTCGTCTGCTAGCGCTTACTCTGCTTCAATTGAAGAAATCTCCAATAGCACCGCCGGCCCGATAGCACACGGAAAGTGGATTAACAGCTAAGGTGAGCTGTCTTTTCGACACAAGGGCTCCGCCCAATGTAACATGTTGCTTGCGGGACTTCTCTCAATCGCTCAACAAATCATTATCTGAGTCCGCTTTCTATTTACTTTCATAACTTCCATCGCTAGTTTATGTTCATCAGAGATTGGCTTTGATCTCGATTTTGTACAGTTGGCTCTCCAATCAGCTACAGGGATGGCAAACCGATACGGGCGGCCCAGCTGGGCTGCTTTGCCACGAAAAGGGCAGTTACTCGTTCTATGCATGATCCGAATTACTGAACCTATCACTGTATTCTGCCTCAACTCATATATATTTTACCAACTTCGATACCTCGACCCAAACTCTCCAGATGATGAGATCATAAGACAGGCATCGAGTCTTCGGTCAGTATATATGCTGGCTCAGTGTGTTTCGTGTTTTCTCTGGGGTCTCGTTGCAGACTCACCACTGGGTGGAAGGAAACTAGTCCTGCTCATTGCCCTAGGCTGTTCATGTTCGTCAATAATTCCTTTCCTCCCCCCCTCATATGTCTTCTGAAAAGCCTTACGTCGATCATTTCTGATTGAAATCTCAGTCCTCAGCAACCTGTCTCTTTGCTTCATTTCAAGCTATAAACAGGCTATTGTCATCTATGCTGCACAAGGCTTCTCTAATAACAATACGGCCATTGTAAGGACGCTAGTTTCCGAAGTGGTACCACAAAAGCGGCAAGTTTCGCCCCTGGGCCTTGCGATCTATGCTTTTACAGCAACTAACTTTCAGGTTTCCAGGTTTCAAGCCAGAGCATTTGTATTGCTACCAATATGCACAAGTTTCGCATCAGTCCTCGGTCCCCTTATAGCAGGCTTGACAGTCGAAGCCAATCCTCAAACACAGACCAGCAACCGATCCTTTCTGGAGAGACATCCCTATGCGTTACCACCTTTGATCAACTCCATGCTGTTACTAGTGCCACTATTCTCAACTTTTTTCTTTCTCGAGGAGGTGAGTAGTGCTAAAGCATATATTGACATTGAGATTCATGTACCTTTATCCTAACCAAAAAAAGACATTAGAACCTTTACGAGAAGAATACGACCCCGGAATTGCAATCTCCCGACGAATTATGTCATTCATCTCCAGATCATCTAGACACCAATTGGCGCGTTATGAGGCAGTCCCTGTTGATATCGACGGAGATAGGGAAATGGAGTGTTTTACCAGAGTGGAAAATGGTGGTCAAGGAGCCTCATCAATGCGACCAAAGTCTATTCTAGAGGAAGATGAAATCGTGAACAAGGCGGAGTGTGTGCTACCAACCTCTTGGATGTTTACCAAGAAGATGATGCTTGTTCTATTTGCAGGGTTTCTTCAGGATATACAGGTTGGCGTGACTAGTGACGCCATGAACAATTTGTTAAGTTTCCCTGTGGCAAGTGAAGAGCAGGAACGTCAAACAGTACTGCCGTTTCGATTCACTGGCGGCGCTGGATTCAAGCCAAGCTCACTCGCATGGACGACATGTATATTTGGTACGTGCCTCTACGAATCATGTCCCCGTGACCTTAAACTTCAGCACCAATGCTTACGCTTAGTTCCATGTTAGGCATGTTGGGGCTTCCATTTCAGTTATGGTTGTACCCTCGAATTACTCAAAGCCTGGGAGTACTGAGAACCTGGAGGTACTTCATGTTCGCATTCCCCTCGATATGGTTCCTATATCCATACATCGCTGTTCTGCCTTCGAGCCTACCTCCACCCTCGGAAAAAACGGGGTTTTTCATTTGGGGGTTTATAGTATTTCTTGCTATTATAACAGGGCTTTTCGTAGGCTGCGTGATGCCTTGCCAGCTCATACTTGTAGCGCAGTCATCACCACATCCCTCCGCCCTAGCAAAAACCCAGAGTATTGCCTTCTTCGTGTCCACGGCGACCAGAGCGTCTAGTTCAGCTATATCAGGTGTTCTACTTGCATTCGGTTTAGATCGGAATCTCGCTGGTCTACCGTTCTGGCTCAGCGCTCTAGTAGGTGCGATCGCAATCGGCATTAATCCATTGATAGAAGAGAATGGTTTCGAAGGCTAAGTAGCTAAGAAGTAATAAAAGTGAACTTCATAACGAGAATTCTGTCAACGTAAGACGACTTGAGAAATTCTTGTCAACTACGTGACAATTTCTAGTTGTAACTATCAAGTGTGTCAGATCTAGATTGAAGTTGAACGTTACTTGTTCGAGACTCATGGGAATCATAGTTAGTTATTGGGAAACTGAATAACTTGAAACTAATGTTTCAGTGATTCTGCTTTGCTAAGAGTGATCACTAGACACTCGATATCTCTCTTTGGAAGTTGAAGTTCTTCCATGAAGCCTTAGAGCCCTAATGATATACCATACGAGCCCAAACACGGTGGCTTGCGGGAACTAGCGTATAAGAGGTAAGAGAATCTCTCTAGATTTACAATTGATCAATATGGAGAGCTATGCTAAGATTCATTTCTATTCTTAATCCACCCCAGTACGTCAGTATAGTTTTTACATATGTGGTTCTTTTCAAAGTGGATGAAGTCATCTGGATTGGACCTATTCCACTGAATATATCCCATCACCATATCTATGTTCATCTTGCAGAGAATTGACTGTTTCAAGATCTTTAGACAATGAGCTAGTTAAAGTTAGGTCGTCTTGTCAGTCGTTTTAAACAAAGAAGATCCTTACTAATATGATCTTTGTACCACTGATCTGAAATATTGTACTTCGCCATAGGCCCATTCAATTTGTCGTCCTCGTGATTGAACCAGAGACGGCGCCACGCAGCGTCCTATATCATCTATCAATATTTGGTCGTTTTTAACGATCGGAATTAGGCATATTACCACACAATGAGCTTGATGCATACTGTCCAAGGTGACCAGGAATCCCGAGACTCCGTTGCGAGTAACCCGTGGTGACTCAGGGAGAATTCCTCGCTCACGTCCAAAGGTTTCAGGAACAATAACGGTGGCACCATCGGAACGTTCGGCTAATGCATCCCAAGCTTTTTGTAGTTCTATTTCGTTGAGCGAAGCCTTCTTTACAGTTGCATCAGAAGCTGAATTAACCATAACTAAATCCGATTGAAGGTCGCCAGAGGGGGCTGCATATGTTAATAGCCACGTATAAATGTTCATAGGAAGCTTACACGTTGTAGCAAGTGAGCAAGAGCACCCGGATCCGATGCGTGCTTTAGCAGAGATGATGGTTGAGATAAGCATTGTCAGGAGGATAACTGCGATGTACGAAAGCCCATGCCATATATATCCATACTTCCTCTGTGCACGAGTAACTGTTTCTCGCTGGTTGTGATCAATGAGTGAACTTTTCTCATCATCGTTCCATGTATGTGGGGAGTTCAGTGTCTCCATAGAAGAGCAACGCCCTGCTAGTTCAGAATCCATCTTGGAAGTGGAGTATGATGTAAGAAAACTAAAAGTCAATCGGAAATATATGTTCACCTAGCTGACTAAGACTTCGGGATGTTCCAGGCATCAGCCTAAATTACTGCTACAGTACCACGCTCTCCGTTAGCATTTCCGGAAACCTTGGACGGAATCATCGTAGCATCAGAGACGGGATGGACGGATGAGCGGTGGGGCTAAACAGAAAAGCAGGGAAATTATACCGAGCTCCTCGCCGTGAACCAGGGTATCGTATATTGCCAAAAGAAGCAGGTGTATTTGTGATAAGCGCGGCTTGAATCTTATGATGAATCCCTGGAGCTATGACATGTCATTCATACGGTGGTCTGATCAACGCAAATTCGTTGACACAACATCATCACATGTTCAATTGGGATGATGACGGAGTTTTAGTAACTAGACTCCCGTTTAGGATCGTTCTTATCACCTCATAATACCTGCTCCACTGAATAAAAACCCTTCTCATCTGACAAGGGATCATATAGTCAACAAGTAATGTTATATTAGTGCTGGCTGCTGAGATTTGTCCCCCCCCCCCCCCCCCCCGAAGTACCAAATTGCTTTACATCCACACAGCTTAACACCAGCAAGATTGTAAGTGGATTTTTGAACGTTATATAACACTCCAGGGCCTCGCAAAGCTTCCTTGAAAGTTTAAGACTTAAATTTGGTCTGTGTTGTGATCTAATTGCATGCTAAAGTTGGTGATATTTTGGAAGAAATCGCCAACTTCAACTCGATTTGACTTGTTCCTGTCTCTTTGGAAATTCGCAAAACTTAGAGGAGAGGTACTTTCATGTATGCAAAACGTGTTTCTAGCTTTAAACATAAAAATTACACGTGGTGTTGCGATGAAATTGCATTGCGCAGCGCAAGAGCTGCCATTTTCGGTACTTTGGCGGGGGACAAATCTTAAAAACGGGGGGAAAAATCAAGCCAGCCATTAGTGCTTTATACATACGATTTTGTAAACACTGAAGGAGTCTTGACAGATACTCATCAAACGGGTGCGTTGATATCGATAATAAACCGCTTGTCCGATATTCTGTAACCCTCAATCCACTGCACTGCTTCTTTGTTGTTCCTGCACGAATGTAGATGACCAAACCCGTTTGTTCCCTTGTGATCTCCAGGCCTTGTACCGCCTTCTAACGTCATATCGCTATTACAGAGGATAGCTTGCCGAAGATAGTCGAAGCAGTGGTTCGTATGAACCGAACTGTGACCCTCTTCAATTTGGTTCTCAGTCCCCTTTGAACCGTATCTTATTACCTGATCGTAGGCATCCATGATGTAATAAAGACAGTGTAGTTGATGTGTCCAGGAAACCTTCCATAACGGTGTGCCATTGGGATCAAGGAAAGGCTCACTCAGGTCTTTATAACGAGTGTGTTCGGGAACATGGATATTGCCACCACCTTCTATATGTAAACATTAGTTCCTTTAACTCCCATACTCAATTTTGTTTTCACGAGTTATTGTGGACATACTAGGGAGCAAGGCTTGCCATCTCTGTCTCACGATTTGTGCCTCTTGACTAGATGTGTAGTTCAAAGTAGAAATATCCAAATGTGGTTCAAACTTGATACGCTCTTCGGAGACTAAAAGCATTATTAGATTCAAATCAGAATGTTACGGTTCAAAACCTATGACTCACATCTTGGAACGAAATGATTGACGTCTCCTCCAAAATCAGTTTCTAATTTAAACTGTATGAGCACTCCCAAGATGGAAATGAGCAAGACCAAAAAAACGATATTGATGGAAATTTGGATCCATCTCAAGAACCCGCGGGTCTTACTCTGGGCGTTTGACTTTTGCTGTATCAGAGATGCCAATTCGTTCGACGAAGATTCTTCAGAATATCTCGTAGACATGATGGGCTTTGGTTAGTGCGCAAATAAAGCACGTGTTAATGATTATGAAAAGCCGGCTCTCGGACAAAGTAGCGGCGGAATATGTCTGATGTTTCAATGGCTTAATCGTAAATACGTTGACTAATTCCTACACAAGCAGTTGCAGCTTCCGGTTTTTGTAAGCAGGCGACCTCTGATCCCATGCTCCGCCCCTGTCGCTTAGCGGTAATCTTGCTCAAATACTGCGTCGCTGACAGAAACTAGCACTAACTTAGCCTTATTTCAAGCTCTTAGACTAATCAATGCACGATATTCACATAGTTTGACTTTCCTTAGACAGGTATACCCTAGGCGAGTCCTTGTCCTATGCGGGATGACAACTGGGCTACGTGTGCAAAGTCGAAGCTGCAAGTGCATGAGAGCGTAGTGCCACCTCCCAGGATGGTTAACAGATAGAAAAATTTGGGATGCCGCACTTAGACCGAGACATGCATGGACAATGAAAAAGGGAATGTGTATCTCCGAAAAACCTGTGCCAATGATCCTTCGACATAGAAATCGCGAATATAATGGACGCAGTGCATCATTGGAAAGAGCGGGTCGTCCTGCACAGATCTATTGAACCAAGAACCATAATACCTATAGATCGATGATCTTAACACCCTAGTGATCTGTACTTTGCACTCTCACGATCGACCGGATAACTCATCTCAGTTCATTGGACCGTGCTGGCACGCGGTACACACACAATTTATTTACGCCCGGCGGCCGAGCCGAAAGGGCTACTAACGCTAGTCTAACTTGGCACGCGGTATATGGTGCATCAAAAGGCGGCATCCCTTAGTGCTTACGACATTTAACAAGGCTTTTTAGCCAACGCACTTCTTCCAAATGGAGTTTTTACGGAAAATCTTCCGCGTAAGCTCAACTCTTGGCGTGTTATCCAAGCTCACCGCTTTAATCTAGTTCAGTTGTAGTTCTCCGCAAATGCTACTCGTTGAACCAAGATCTTGGTTCTATCACCCAAACCAAATTACAGCAATGGATAATTCTACTCACGATTGTAGAGAAGAAGCGATGACACTTTTGGATGACGAAGTTGTATCGACGCGCGCCACAACTCCGAAGCGAACATTCCAATGGGGGTTGTTTTTGTCTTGCATGTTAAATTTGATTCTTCTATCAGCTTTGCTTTATTGGATGAAGACGCCCCCCCAATCACTTCCTGCTTTGAAAACTTATTGTATAGTCTGCAATCTTTATCTGCAAGTGTTTTGTCTAATGTATATACAGCACCAGCGTATAGCGCGATCCAGTACGAGACCCGTGCATTTTTCCCTGATTTTGGAAGAATGCCTTCAGAATATCAGGGTTGGCCTAACGACCACCAAGATGCTCTGTGGGAGGGACTGCATTCGAGTGAGTATCAAAGCTTCAGATGTCCCAGTGCTTCGGTAACAAACTACAGAGGGTCGAACTATTCAAATCAGCTCTGAAGAGAATAGTATGCTTTACAACCCGTCGATACATGTACCGATGGTCGGGCTTGAAGATCAATATATGATTGGTCTAGATGTTTTTCACCAGTTACATTGTTTGGTATGAGTAGTTGAGCCTCTGATTGAAGAGATTTCTAAGTAGAGACAACAGGATACTATACGCAAATCGTTTTACCCAAGGAGGTATAACATCACCCTTCTCAAGTCAGATGGAACGGTCAACTATGTCCCATGGCTTCACGTTGGTGCGTTTCTAGCAATCATCAGCAACGCCATAGTTTCAGAACTGACGATTAATTAGATCATTGCATCGAGTCTATCAGGCAGTCGCTGATGTGTAATGCCGATGTGACTCCTATGCATTACGAGTGGAGCGATGAAATTAAATCTGTAGTACCAAAGATAACAGTGACGCACGTTTGCCGCAACTTCGACAAAGTTAAGAAGTGGGCTGCAGATCGATGGGTTGATTGGAAGTGGACAGATAATCGGAAGGTTGTAGAAAACGGTAAAGTGAAAGATTATTCAAATTGGAAAGTCGAGACAGAAGAACATCCTCTTCCCAATGATTGGGCTGAGAATGAGCGTGCGAACGAATTCGTTCAATAGTCGGTCATAGTAGATGGCCTTAAATAAAATACATAATTCGCTAGTTATATCCTTTGCTCAATCATGATACAAGGGCTTCACCTCCGTCGATTCCGGTCGATTCGTCTTCCATGAATAATCGCAGACTGGGAACTTTAGGTGTAGTAGGCTGTTGAAAAGGTAGGGGTTGACGTTTGGACGTGCCATCATGTTCGTACAATGCTCGTTGTGGTGCCAGTCTGAAGTCCAATTATCCATTGGCCGATCGAACATGACAGAACGAAGGTACTTCTTCAGAATGAATGAGCAATGTGCCATGTGTTGATACCACGGAACCCAAGCAGCCTCAATGTCACCAGAACGACATTGTTGGACAAATGACGCGTTGGTTGCAGAACTATCGTTTGCTGCCCAAGAGAATTCCCATCCATTGTAGGAATTCCAGTCGTGACCGAGTTCCTCATCGTAGCATTGTGGTGGTACCCAAGCGAAGTTGTGTATCTCAAATTGACATCCCCGTTTGCGGGCTTCCTCTGCCGTGGTTCCGCAGTGATTGAGAGGGCGATGTCCCGAGTTTGTTTGTTCCATATCTTTGAAATGCGAATCCGCTCCACTGACGTGAATAATACTCATAATAGTAGCGATTATAGCGATGGCAGACACCATTGCTATAGATATGGTCTGCCACCGCCGCAAACAACATAGTTTAGAAGATTTTTCGCTATAGGTCTCCGCAATATCTTCCAAGTCCATAGAGGAAGCCCTTTGGTACCGATAAGAATGTTTCGAAGGCATAGCTGAGCAAAGAATAAACCGTATCAATGTAATGTGTAGCAACAAATGAGGTTAAAGTATGTGTCATATTTCAATGTTTTCCCATGAGATTATCAAAACGCAGAACCTAGATGCACCAAAGTGTGGCTCGATTGTCACATGCAACTATAGCCCTGAAACACGGAGTGTATATCCACATTGAGACACGTTAATTTGTATTCGGCACACAAGGGTGGAAGTTAGTACGACCATTTATTCCGTGTCGGTCGGAGCTAAGTCGGTGATTACCATGCGTAAGTGATATGCACTAATGTATGATTGCCAGCAGGCGATATAGCTCCGAAACTTGATCACATGTGTGTAACTTCGGTCAGCTGTCGAAACTATTTAACTGCCATTACTTTCATCCACAAATGTACGAGTGATACGAGCAATCAATTACTACGTACACTTTATCTCAGTCATTCAACGCCAATTAGCGATACTAATTATGCAGTTATACAATATCCAATCCACTATTCTCCTTCTTGCGGCTCTTGGCGCTAAGGCTGCCCCCGTGCGTACGTGTGAACTTTCTCGAATCTTATCTCTTGATTCTGATGTATATGATATAGCCGGAGATGTGGAGAGCAAAGTGCCTACCACGTCTGATCCTGACCCCAACTTCGCTTACTACAACTTCAAGCGAGAGGAGGTGAAGAAGGCGGCAGACGCTGCTGACCCCGATCCGAACTTCGCTTACTACAACTTCAAGCGAGAGGAGGTGAAGAAGGCGGCAGACGCTGCTGACCCCGATCCGAACTTCGCTTACTACAACTTCAAGCGAGAGGAGGTGAAGAAGGCGGCAGACGCTGCTGACCCCGATCCGAACTTCGCTTACTACAACTTCAAGCGAGAGGAGGTGAAGAAGGCGGCAGACGCTGCTGACCCCGATCCGAACTTCGCTTACTACAACTTCAAGCGAGAGGAGGTGAAGAAGGCGGCAGACGCTGCTGACCCCGATCCTAACTTCGCTTACTACAACTTTAAGAAGCGTGAATAGAGGGGCCGATGGACAGTTTCAATCGTGAAATTTCATGTCAAGTAGTCTTCAAGGCTTCCTGGTGCAGTACATTTAGATGTTTGCAGATGTGCAGTGGACATGAACCAATTGTGGATCTGCAACAGCTGTTTGTCCTAGCTTAACATGGAATCAAAATGAGTTACATCAGGGGCTGATGTCAACACATAGCCTAAAGGTTATTTCTTCCGTAGAACTTCCATACAGTGCAGTCTATTTTTCCCAGACGCTATCACTAACGTCTGTCCCTGTGTGACCAAAAACCCTGTATACCGAGACTGACCATTCGGATCGCAAGGATCGTAGAGAAGTCCATGACTCTTGCGATCCGATTGGTCATTCTCGGCATACAGGGTTTTTCTTAACGTTGAAATGGACGTTAGTTCCTACGGCGGTATAGTGATGTCATTTGTGCAAAATAGTGTGCAATGACGTATCTAATAAATTCTTAAGTTTAAGCTTTATCTATAAAAGCTTGGGTTGCATTTATTATATCCGTATTACAGCCGTTGAGGCAATATTGATCACATCAGGTCTACATTGCATTAGTTATGTCCGTATTACAGCCGTTGAGGCAATATTGATCATATCAGGTCTATATTGCGTTAGTTATGTCCGTAATAACGCCGCATGCTCAGGACTTCAGCTACGACCCCGTTTAACCTTTGAAGTTAGACCTAAAAAATATTGTAGTCTTTACTATTGCTTAACAGTATCTTGAAATCGTTTTCGTATACTCACTGAAGCTATCACTTGCACGAGTCCTATCACTTGGTCTTTTCCTTTTAGCATCACGATTTGAAAGTACAAATGTATGGGACCAGTAACTCAAGAGAAAAGGATCCAGTGCCGTATTAACAAGGGCATAGGAATATTTTCACAAGGGAATTTTGGAATAAACCACAATACGAACACTTATCTTCGGCACGAGAACGTGCAGAATGTGATTTGTTTCAAGGACCTATGTCTGACTCCATGTCAGAATTGTACGATGACCTGAAGAGTGAGGCTCAAAATCGGCTTGGGAATGAGAATTCGAGACGCTGGAGGCGAGCATTCCACTTAGGATTTATGATAACCTTTGCTCTCCTTGCTTTATGGGGTGCAGTTGATGTTTGCCTCCGTGTTTCTCGTCTCGGCTTTCCGCCAAAGATTCACGATCGAGATTTCCTCACAAACTATTGCGTCAGAACATGTGGTGGAACACAAGCTGAAGCCCTTTCTAGAGGCTGCCTCTATGATCATATTGAGAACCGTTTCACTCGCCCAGATTGTGTAAATCCGTTGTTGAATGACGAATTTTCAAAGCTTGGGCCAGGAAAGAATGGATCATGGGTTTATCAGGTCGATGTGCATGGCAATGGGACTCTTACATCTATGGAAACTGCGGAGATGCTCAGAAGCGTTCGACCAGGGTTAAGAGTGTGGCAAACTGGAAGACAACACACGCTTCACTGCCTCTTTGTGTGGCGGCGGAATGCATTGAGCCATTTCGATGGCACAATCATCACAATGGATCGAAAGGAACTTTTCGAGCATGACGCACATTGCGCCCGGATGATCACGAATAGATTGGCTGGGAATGATTTAGAGGAGTATGTCACGGTCACAACGTATGGACCTCTGGACCAGGAAGCCAAGGACAGAGCAGAAAAGTTCTTTGCGGAGCAGGCTGAGCGTCTACGGACAGGCAATGGGGTTGTAGCCCCAATTTTTGATGGACAGAATCGTAAATTGATGTAGTAGTAGTTGCCACCGAGAAGGGGAGAGTACTACACGACATGTAGGCTCGAGCTGTAGTGGCTAAGGATGTTAGGAGGATGTGCACTGCATACATCATATATATAGGGTTAGGTGTATCTTAGGATGTGTATACATTGTACTCCTCTAAAATATGTGCACAATATGATGTGTCATGGCAAACTAGTCGCAGAGTCCAGAAGTAGCTCTGTTGAAGTCTAGACTACTTGCTTGACTATTCTGAACAGTTTAAAGGCGAATAGATGCGGCTCAATCAGTATCCCGCCTGCAGAAACTAGAGTCCATCTAAAAATGCGTCAAACAATAGAACGTACCTTGGAGTATTGAATTAGCAGTATATAATGCGGATCTGAATCGGTCTCTACTGAGTATTTGCACACATTGGAATCAAACGGTTGCTTATTCTCAACATGCGATATCAATGCTTATACGTTTCGAGCGCGTTTTTCGGGCAATACTCTGGCCCAATCAACAATGATAATCGATCTTCAGCATAGTCGGATTAAGCAAGCTGATTGCCCACGAAGGATTAGCAGAACATCAAACGTTTGTAATCAGAGCTAATAGGTGATCAAAGTTGCACTTTTGCTCCAAGACAGCATGGAGGGAATGTGCTGGATTAATTATATCGTCAGACCGCTTCGTCGCCGCTGATAGACTTAATGATGTCGCTTATATTGCAATTGACTTAGGTTTGTGCTGCCAATTTTTTAGGTATGTCCGATCCTATGTTGAGTCTGTAGGCAAATCTCTGATTATTTAGTGTTGGCACGACAAAGGTGGGGTTGAGTCAAAACAACTGCAGTTGCACATAACACTATATGTAAAGACTTGACTGATTTACTGCCACTAGTCTATCGACATAGCTATATACTCAGCAGTGGCAGGCTTGCCTGCCACTGCTGAGATCTGTATGCCCGTAGCAAGACCGAGGTAAGACTTGTATCGTCAGCTCGATCCTAATATATGTCCTAACATCTAGTGATGATTAATGTAACACGGTAACTATGTATATAAAGATGGAAAAAGAGAGGAGCAATAGTACCCCGGCCTAATAGAAGTATCTGATACTTTCAAATAGTAGGTAGGGAGTTGCATGCGCAAAAACGGGACTACTTTGTCAATTTGCCTAGGGGTAGGTGCTGGAAACTTGATTGCTTCCACGAACGCGGCTACTCATTGTGCTAATTAGTAGATTATCTAAATAGGGTTTTCTAGCCTATTTGTAAGCATAGTGCTACAAGATATTTTATTAGTAGTTGAAAATAGTTATTAACTTAATGTTTACCTATTTTAGTGCTCTGTCCTTTGTGCATTTTGCACATGAACACTCCATATTGGCAACAGAAAGCCTCCTGTGATTGACCGTGATTTCCATGCCATCTTGTTTCTTCAAACGTCCGGAGCGACATTCTTACCCTCATTTGCGTCTCTAAATGCAGAGATACACTATGTCACGATACAAATTCGCGCTTCGAATATCCTGTAAGCCTAGAAGTACCATGTATAGTCACGTGGTTACCCACTGACTAAGAGTACTGTATTTAAACTTGCTCTTAGCATCATGTGCTACACAATACACAATACTTTCTACACCCACAACTGCTTACATATCCAGATATGGTTCCCATCGTAAGCTACTTCACGCAGTGTAAACATAACGTAATGATCCTCTAGTGAACATTTCTCAATTCTAGTCATCTATAACAACGATTATTGTGTTGTTGGACTTGGCAATTAATTAACTTGTCGGCGTCGTCGATCAACTCCTCAACAGCACAGCTCTGTCTATTGGCCGCTATGAGGAGCAACCAACCACTCGTAGAGTAGCAGCTACTGTGAGCATAATGAAGGGTCATTGCTTATTTAACTGAGTGCAGTGTCTAGGCTTGTAATTCCACTTGAACGTAGTAGCGAGTATGCGAGGAGCCCTGCACCCAAAACGAGTTTTCATTGGCTCTTTCTTGAAGGGCGTCCATCCGGCGATAACAGGGTTCAGCCACGCACCTGACCTCGATCCACTTGTTTGCGTTGCCCCACAAAGAGTAAATTTTGTTCGCGTCATCGCTCTGTCATCGAACCATACTCCTTAACATCGTTTCAAACTACGTCTGCACTATTTCCATTGTTTTCAAGATGGCAGATCCAATCAGCGCAGCATCAGCCATTATTACGCTAGTCACCTTCGGTATTAAGTCGAGCTCTACATTGTATCAGATGTTCAAAGAATTCAACAATCATCATAAACATGTGAGGGAGCTGAAAGCAGAACCGGATGCGCTGAGTTTAGTGTTAGCGTCTTTACATCAGGCTATCTTGGATAATGAGACAGACTTCACACTTCTAAAACTTCCTCTTTTCAGATGTGGAAGCGCTTGTGTGGAGTTCAACATGGTCGTCAAGGATGCGACTAAGCAATCTCATATTATTATTATTATTATTATTGATTAACGTCCTGTCTCAGCTGGTAGGCTATATAAGACGTGCAGGCTATGCCTACAGGTAACTACGTAGTGCTATCAATTTGGTGTAGGTGGGGGAGGGGGCTATCTAAATCGAGGTGAGGCTCGTGGCCTAGTGTGGAGGAGGGTAGTAGGAGGTCTTGCGGGTGAGAGGAGAGGTAAGTTGGGTGTAGGGCGAAGGCACCTAGTGTAGGTGTTGTCCTAGTTGTCGAGGTTTCCTTTATACCAGGCCTGCGTTGCAGCCCTAGTTTCCTTAATAAAGGCAATAGTAGCCTGTACGCCTACTGTAGTATCTAGTAAGAAAGCTAGCGATAGGGGGTCCTTTGTAGTTTCTTGCATCTTCTTCCTAGCCTCCTTGTATAGCGTGCAGCTAAGGAGGATATGTGCAGGGTCTTGAGTAGCTCGATAGTTGCAGGGGCAAACTTTAGAGTCTACTTTTCCTCGCTTGAATAGGAAGTCTCGTAGATAGCAGTGACCTAACTTAAGCTGATAGAAGGCGCTAGAGGCTTCTCTACTAGTAGGAGGAGTAGCAATCTGCTTTCTAGTCTTCCACTTGTACCTTGCGGCGTAAGTAGTAGGATTTAGAGTAATAGCTTTTCTCCCGTATTGTCCTAGATAGCTAAGCCACTCTCGCTCGCCTAGCTGCTTTATTCGTGTGCCTATTACAGCTAGGCTCGTCCTGCTAGAGCTAGGATCTAGCTTTGTCGCCTCCTTTGCTAGCGCGTCTGCTCTCTCGTTTCCTATAACGCCCTGGTGTCCTGGTACCCACTGTATGGTAGGTAATATGCCTTTTTCTTGTAGCTTTTCTGCTGCTATAGTGCATCTAAGTTGCCACTCTTGCCCTGGGTAGTCAGAAGCAGTCTTTAGTCTGAATATTGCAGCCTGGTTATCTGCATATACTCTAACTTCAAGGTAGTCGTCTGCTAGGTCAAAAGCTTTCTCTAGGCCTAGGGTAATACCCTCTAGTTCTCCGTTGTAGACTAGCTGGTTGTATCCTATATTAACCTTTTCATAAGCTATGAGACTAGCTCCTTTGTAGAAAGCTACTCCTACTCCTATACCCTTGCCTTCCTTTGTAGCTGAGGCGTCTGAGTAGATCGAGAGGAGATATTCGTCTTCTAGAAGCTCCTTGTGGTGCTTTGCTTCGATTTCCTTTGACTTCTTAGATATATTAGTCTTGTAGGGCATTGTAGAGCTCCAGGGCATAGAGGCGTAGTGCTTGATCTCCTCACTATCGTCCGATAGAGCTGTTGAGATAGATCTAGTAATACGCTCTAGCTGCTTTCCTTGATTACTAGTGATAGCAATATTAAGAGGGTGGCTAGGAGCTAGCTTTCTTGCTCTAAAGGCGTATTGTCGTAGGGCGTTGTTAAGTCTAACTCTAGGAGGACATAGAGCTGCTTCTACCTCGCTAGGTATGGCAGGTGAGGTTCTGAAGGATCCTAGGATCTTTCTACAGGCTTGGTTCTGCAGCTTCTGTCTCTGGTTAAGCGCTGTCTGCTGCTCCCTCCAGAAGATTTGGCAGCCATAGTCAGCTACGCTGGTGATGCAGGCTAGGTAGAGCTGTCGTACTGCTCTAGGAGAGAGGCCTTTGTTTGAGTTAGCTAGCCTGCTAAGGCGGTGGAAGGCTGCGCTAGCCTGCTGGTTTCTAATAAGGCTGTGGTGCTTGAATTTGAGGCTGCAGTCAAAGTAGACACCTAGCCATCTAACTAGCTCCTTAGACTGTACTATCTCCTGATTAGGTAGAGTAAGTACTCTAGCTTGATCCTTTCTTGATCTTGTCCAGTTTACTAGTTCAGTCTTTGAGCTATCGAATTGGATGGCTGACTCCTCTGCTAGTCTAAAGAGATTCTGAATCTCCTTTTCTAGTAGCTTGATATTCTTCCTTACTGACGTAGATGATATTGAGATCTGGAGGTCGTCTATATAGGAGGAGGAGTAGATATTCGCATTAGTCTGAATTGCATTGAATAGTGGTTTTGAGTAGATCAGAAATAGGATGGGCGAGGCAGGGCTTCCTTGAGGGGTTCCTGTCGAGATTACCTGCGGCTCCTCAGTCTGTCCGTCAAAGGACAGCTGCAGTATTCTGTCCTCTAAAAAGGACTTTGTCCAGGCTAGTAGGCAGCAGGGGAGGCCTTGATCTTTCATGACTTCAAGAAGCTTGTTTTTTGAGACGTGATCGAAGGCTCCTTTGATATCAAGAAAGATAGTAGTAGTAGTCTTCTGCTTTCTTTTCTGCTGCTGTATGTTGTTGTAGAAGAGTAGCGCAGCGTCGATAGCGGATTTCTTTAGTCTTCCTCCTAGTTGAGAGGGGTGGAGTAGATCTGTTGTTTCCGCTAGTGCACCTAGTCTCCTAGCTACTAGTCTCTCTAGTACTTTGCCTAGGCAGTTTAGGAGTGAGATAACTCTATAGGCCTTAGGGATCGAGTAGTCAGGCTTGTTTGGCTTTCTTAAGATGACTCCCTTTGCTTTTCTCCAGCACCTTGGGTGGTAGCCTAGGTTGAATAGAGTAGAGTATATCCTAAATAGAGCTTCTGGCTGCGCTGAGTAGACCTTTTGGATCACCTCCTGGCTGATCAGATCAGGCCCTGGTGAGGTGGCTTTCACCTTACAGCAGGCAAAGGAGAGTTCGTCCTCTGTCAGGGCAGGCCAGGTCCATCTGCTGTCTCCCCTGTAGATGTGGAAGGAGGGGGTCGCTGTCGTAGGAGGCGGAGGAAAGAGATCCTCTCTAAAAGCCTTACATTTCTTAGTGAAGGATTCCTTGCCTTTAATAGCAGGTATTCGAGTACTAAGGTTATCTTTAGTATATGCTAGCGCTTTAAAGATCTCCTTAGGTGAGTCTTTTTGGAGGAAAGCCTCCCAGTGGCTCTGTTTAGCTCGTTGAATAGCTTTTAGGTATCTATTTTTTGTACGTAGATACTCTCGTTTCCACTGGTAGAGGGAGCTATTATTTTCCTTTGCTGCCTCCTTCTTGTAGGCTCTATAGGCTCTACTTAGGTCTCGCTTATGGCTATCTAGCTCGCTAGTCCACCAGGGCTTCGTCTTTGGCTTTTGGTTGACTAGTGGAGTTGACTTTTCTAGCGCTTTCTGTATAGCTCTCGTAAGATCTTCTCCTAGCTCGTCTAGCTTAGTTTCTAGTAGGATATTTTGTCCTAGGATAAGCTTTCTTGAGGTGTAGTTCGAGCAAGGAGGTAGTGTTGATAGGCGCTTCTCTAGATCTAGGACTTTGATCTCCTGTCCTAGCGTCTCCTTGAAAGTCGTCCAGTCCGTTCGTTTCGTATTATACTGTTTTGGCAGGCTGGCTGGCTGGCTAGGTAGCTGGCTAGTAGTATAGATACTAAATAGAATAGCGTGGTGGTCAGAACCTACTTCAGGTATAGTCTGCCAGTCCAGGATACTAGCAGCTGTATTGCTGGTTGCAAAAGTAAGGTCTAATACGCTTTCTTGCCGCATATGAGATCTCAAGAAAGTGCCTGCCCCTGGAGTATTTAGTAGAGTGAGATCTTGAGTATCTATCCACTCTACTAGTTCCTCTGCTTGTGTGCTAGGGCTGCGCTCCTCTAGGCTCCACCTAGGATGGTGGGTGTTGAAGTCTCCTAGGATAATTGACTGAGGCTGTAGGATCTCCTGCAGGAGGCGCCTCTGAATTGTCGTCTTATTTAGCCCTTCTTGGAGGCTTTTTTCGTTATAAATATTGTAGATATAGAGGCTAGAAGTAGAGGCTAGTACTTTGATAGCTAGGAAATCGTTATCGTCGCTAATAAAGGGATTAACCTCTCCTTTTAGGTCTTTTCTAATATAGAATAGTACTCTAGGCCTTAAGGAGGTATCCTTAGGGGTAGGTAGTATCTGAGTAAAGTCCTGGTGAGCGGTAGATCTAGTGTTTTCGTACGAGGATCCCTTAGGTAACCAGGGCTCCTGTACTGCGACGATCCTGGCGTCTACTTTAATAGCTAGGTCTAGGGCGCTCTCAGTAGCAGGGCTATTCCTATTAACATTTATTTGTAGGACTTTTAACATTCTAGTTAGAAGAGGTAGTCCTAGATATCCTAGCTTGTAGGATATCACATTCGTGGCTATTAGCTGCGTGAGGTTTGCTACAATTAACACACTTAAATATAGTGTGTACGCAGGCTTTGCCTTTAGTAGGGCAGGACTTGCATCTGTGTAGACTAGTGTGGTGAGCCTCACCACAAATCTGACAGGCTACTCTAGTGCACCTAGCCTCAAGGTGGCCAAAGCCTTGGCATTTAGAGCACTGCTTTAAGTTGTTAATAACTCGTAGCTTCTCTGCTCTTAGGCTCTCTCCTAGGATATAGAGCTTTCCTCTTATAGCCTTGAGGGCCTCCTCTTCAGTCGCAAAGGCGACGCAGGCGGAGCCATAGCTTTGCTGCCCTCTCTTAGACTCAGGAGTGAGCCAGAAGGGAGTGCCTACTACTTTAAGGCCTTTGTTAAAGGTCTCAATCTCCTCCTTGATTACCTCTAGGCCGTGGTTAGTAGGTAGCCTATGGACGACTATTTTAAACCACGAGGTAATTGGCTGCGCTACCTTAAAGGCTACTAGATCCTTCCAGATACCCTGGTTTTCCAGCAGGTAGTTGGCTGTAAAAGCAGGCGTGGTAGTGACTACCTTATTCCCTTTTGAGGATAGCGTGACTGAGGCGACTACGGGCGATTGCACCCCTCCTTTCAAGGTGAAGGCTTGGTTGAAGGCATTTCTTAGCCTAAGGGCGTCAAAGGCAGCAGGGCCTCCTTGGTTGACTAGGACGAGCTGCCTCTCCTTTAGGCTAGGCTTAGCCTTTTGAGGTGCCTTCTTCTGCATAGTAGTCCACTGTTGCTCCTTGTTTGCAGCTGCAATGGCAGCGTACGATATAGGCTGCGTAAGAGCAGCTGTCTGTCTATCACCCTGCTGGTTTGGTTGTGCAGGAATAGGCTTTTCAAGGCGTCGAACTTTGTCTCTAAGCTCCTTTGAGACATTTGAGAGAGAGGAGATCTGATCTCCTAGGATTGCTGAGTTCTTCTTACTAACTCTACCTGTCTCAGTATAGTCTCTGAAGACTTCTACTAGGTCTAGTAGACTAGTCTGCTGGGTAGGGTTGTTTTCAGCTAGATTAGCTGCTTGGATTACTAGGTTCCTAGCTATCTCAAGAGCCTCTTCTACTGTCGTTGCCTTAGGTGTCCTATTCTGGCTAGAGAAAGGGTTCCTTAGTGTCGAGCCTATAAAAGGAGAGAAGTTGCTCCTAGTACGTCTATGAGTGCGAGTCTTCTCTGGTGAGAAGTTTGCTTGTCTTTTATTTGGTGGTAGAATAGGTATTTCAAATATATTAGAGGTTTCTAGATTTTGAGTGGGGGTAGCAGGCTGCGTAGCTTCCATTTCTATCTCGTTCTGGATCTGTCCTTCTAGCTCTGCTATCTCCTGCCTTATCCTTGGTAGCTCGACGTCGATAGTATCGCTGTCTGGCGGCATCTTGCTTAGTAATCGGCGTGGTCTGTGTGTTCTGTCAGAAGTGAGACGTGTCCAAACGTGTCTACTTTTGAAGGCCTCTAGCTCTACAGCGCGTAGGCTGCACGTTTTAATAGTGGTTGTAATCGATTTCTTAGGGTTTATTTGTATATATTTGACTGATATTACACCTATTCTAGAAAACTCGAAGTTGGTGTGGTGAGTGTGTCTGAAAGCAATCTCATAGTTCTCTAGCAAGTTTTCGGGACTGGGCAAAACTGAAATATCTGGGTGACGACATTGAAGGATTCAAAGCCCTACTGGCTGGATACAAGTCTACAATCACTATCGCTCTTTGTGATGCGAACTTGTAAGTGGACCTTGACGTTTTGCAAATAAGACTAACCTCTTACATAACAGGCGAAAAGCTACGGTCACAGCTAAAGCAATCGACGAATATCAAGAGCTAATAGAAAACACCGCGTCGGATCTCGAAGATAGCCTACAAAGGATCAACGACAAGCTACAAGCTCTTGTTGATGGTGGTTCAAGCTGTGGTCAGACGAACTTCGACCAACAAGCAATCCAGCTCGAGCGCGATAGCATACAGAGATGTCTCGATATATGCGCTGGGATGTCGTCGCATATTGAAAAAGGGCAGTCCACTATGTCACAGAGCATGCTCACATTCCCAGAAGAGTATGGCAGTCCAATCGACGTTGACAGCTCTGCCAGCTCAGCCCGACGAGCTACAATCACCGTCCTAGATGATTGTAAGGAGAGACTTACCTTTACGTCGTCGCAGCTTAGAGTGCATCTTATGGATGCTCTTCGCCGTTTAAACGCTTTCCAGGGGCAGACCTTTGTCTATCCAGACTCCAACGAACAAAACAAATTGCGAGAGGAAATCGACAGCATTAAACGGAGCTTAGCAGTTTGCGCTAAAGCTTTTGAAGACGGAGCGAGTCAACATGTTCGATGAAGTGTCACTTAGGGAAGATAGTCACCAAGTTATCGTGTCAACAGTTGGGGATTTGATTAATGCTCGACGGGTTTCAGCTAGTGCAAGGTCTACACAGTTACTAGGGCAAATGTCTGATGCCACGCTTCAGACAATTGGGCAGCGTCAAAGTCATAACGCTTCGAAACAGAATCCTCTGCAGCAGGAAGACAGCGCATCATCCTCTAGTAACTAGCATAGTTCAATTCCTAGGTCACATGACGTAAGAGTGCATAACCATCCAGAATGAAATGCTTTCACAAAAGAAGCGAGCAGGCTGGCCTTATAAGAAAGTCAGAGAAGTACTAAGAAGAGCGAGCAGCCACGATAGGATGCTACCTTTAGCACGATGGGATCGAGCAGTGCTTCCTTGGCATGTCAGAATAACCGCTGACCGTCCTGAACGGGACTAGTGGCGCATATTCAACCGGTGACACAGACCAATTAGGTACGCAGTTCTTACACCTCGTAACGCGATGCACTTGGTCGAAAACCTATTCAGACTAACTTCGGTCCCAAAATTTCTCGTCCAATAGTTACATTAAATCTATCGCAACACGCATCTTTGCAATAGCTGAACCTATAGGCCTTACTTCTGGCGTTTTAACATTAGTCATTTTCGCCCACAAATCATGCCTTACGCTTTACGAAACAATACAGAGCTTTAAGACCCATCCTAAGCGAGTACGCAATCTCATCAACGAGCTAGAGGCTCTCATTAGCGTTTTAGAATCATTGGACGAGACAATAAAACTACACACGGACGTAGATATCCCCGCACTTAATCTACCTTTACGACGATATAGCAGCGCTTACAACGAGTTTTTACAGGAGCTCCAAAAGTGCTGCGCGCAATCTAGGGGCGATCGACAAAGCTTCCAGGACTAGGCCAAGCTAAAGTACATAGGCGACGACATCAATAATTTTACAGACACACTAGCAGCATATAAGTTAACAATCAACATCGCGCTCACAGACATGCAGCTGTAAGTCCCATAGTTCTATACCCAACCTTATATACTAGAACTAATTAATCTCCTCTAGTCGCAAGTCTTCTATTACTCTAGAGCGTCTTAGAGACTATAAAGATCTTATCACAACAGCAACGAACGATCTTAAGGCGCGACTCAAAACGATCAATGAAAAGCTCCAATCTTTAGTAGAGCGTACTACTTCAAGCTCGGCAACACCAGAGCTTCAAAGCTTAAAGGAAGAGCGTTCAAGCACGCAAAAATGCCTTCTAATCTACGCTTAGTTCTCCACGCTCATCCAGCAGCTTCAATCATTATCAGCAAAGGATCTTCCCCAAGGCGTAGACAGCATACCTAAGAAGATTACAAGCGATGGCATTCAAGAATACAGAATTAGTATAGAGCAAACAACTGCGAAATTAGAAACTCACATACAAAACATCTTAGATCAAATAATGGCTAGCTTAAGCGTAACAATAACACAAGAAGATATAAGATCCCTTACAAAATTGCGCGAAGAATAGACAAGTACTTATAAATACAGAGATATTTATTCTTAAGCAGAACAAAACTTAAAAGAAAACGTAAGCGTTATCGACAACCACGCTACAGGCCACGAAGCCGTGCAATTTCTAGTATTAAATAGCCAAAAGACAATACATAGCAAGAACCGTGGATACGGGGACTATATCAAACAACTCAGTAGTCATCTCAGCGACCAGTCAATCTAGAAGGTATCCAGCGATTTTTTGCAAATAAGCATTCAGAGGTCAGGATATAGAGATCTAGATAACGCGGTACCTAAAGCCAAAGATATAGATAAAAGAGGAACAAACTAGCGGCCGGAATACAGTAGAGGTAGGACGCTCAAGTCCTAGCCTATTACAAGCAACTCAAGCAGTCAAGTCGAGCTAGGTAAAGCCAAATTCTAACGCTCAATAATAATGCTGTTCCATAAGTTCAGAGCGAGTCGCAGTACCTGCACTTATAGTTATACCCATTTTCACTAGCTAGTGAATGTTTATGCTAGATATCAAGCTTGTTCACCTTCTGCGCAGCCTCTGCCTCAAGCCTATACTACAACCCTTGTACATACCCAATGAAGCCCTTCAACTCATCTTACCTTACTTCCTTTAGAGTCTGGTTTTGAAGGTCCTCTATTAGTCCTTGTACCTCAACACTGCTTAACATTACATTCACAGTGTAGTGTAGTCCTCGATCGTCTTAAATTGCCGTTCAAGATAACCATTAATGTTGTTAATCGCTCGTGTTGCCTTTTCTTTGGAATCAACATCTTTCAACCTTTTAAAGATATGATAAACAATACCTATAGCAACTTCGAAATTGTTGCGCGATAAGCTAACTAGCAGTGAGTGGGTTGTAGCCAGAGCATGTCCTTTATAAATAGCCACCTCCTTCTTTACCTTATTTATAATCCCAATCTGCTCCTTTATCTTCTCTAAAGCCTTATTGACGATACTTTGTTACTTTCGAATCTCGTCTTCTAGTCAGGTTTAGTTCGCAACAAGCCGCGCTATATCAGCCTTATAGTTGGCGACAGTTTTAGTAAATGCTTCATTCCGCTCCGTATTCTGTAAGTTTACTACTAATTAGTCTTTTTAAACTAGAAATAATTTGCGTCTAATTTACATCCTCGCGCTTATAGAAGTCATTCGAAATTCAAAGACCTTCTACTTCGGCAAGTAACAGCTAGTATTCGCGCTCAAGTTGTACCTCCCTCTTAATACCCTTATTCAGTTGCTCCTCTATTTCTTAGCACTTTTTTAATTCTTCCTCTGTATCCTCAATCTTCTTTTGCAAGCTATTTATTTCCTTCCTAGCCATACTAAGAGCGTGCGCGCTCTTTCCCGCCTTCGAGCGAAGCATAACGTTTATCTTAGCAAATTTGCGATTCAAATCGTTCCGACTCTCGATCGTTATAAAAGATATAATGCAAACCTTCTTCAGATAAGCTTTGTTATTCTCTAGGGCATGCTTAAGGTTGTTTTTCTAGATTTCTTTCAAGAAAACAGTAGACTCGATCTCCATAATTTTCTGTATAAGGTCCTTTTTCTATTCGTCACTTACATTACTAGCCTTAAAGTTAGCGAAGGTATTGTAATAGAGATCCTTTGCGCTGGAACTAAGGTTTGCCGCTTCCTAGCTCCATCGGTGACACGACCATCTTCCGGCGGCAATTTCCCGTTCATAATACTCAGTCGTCTCCCTATATACTCGCATTGCTTAATCTAATTGGTTTTCGACGCGAGCTATATGACTTTTTAGAAAGTAGATATGATGGTTGAGACTAGTGATCGTCTCATTAGCCATATATGTCTAAAAAGCTTAGGGTTGTAATTCATATTCGTAAGTGTCATTCAGCGTACGCACTTCAGAAAGTTGTTCTTAAGCTTCTTAAAGCTTGCCAAGAAGTTGATAATTTTAGTTCTATAACTCTATATTCTTCTAGTTTATAGACGCTATTATTTCTGCGGGCTCTATGTTAAAAATTTTGCCCGTACCGAATCTAATTGGGTAATGTATAGTCCTCGTTTGTAGAAGCTAGGATCGGTGGATTTGTGCGAAAGATGAGATGGACAATACTTCAGTTTATCTAAGGTGTCTTCTTTTTCGTGTGGCGCAATAATCAGGAGGTTGTAGCTAAACCGGGGACAATTAGGCAACTAATTTAGTCATTGAGCCAGCGGTGAAAGGCTTTCATAGTACCTCTGGTCATTGAACGCCACGATGCCTGTAACATTTGACAAATTTTCTAACTATTGAATATTGATGTAAATTACTTCCGTTTAGTTGATTAGGTGTGGCTCAGCCTACTGCCCTAATCGCCGCCGAGGGGCCAAAGCCTTGGAGAGCCCTCGACGTGTTCATACTGCCTAACCAACTAATGTGCACAGACAACGAAAGCGGCAATTTAAATACTCGAAGTACCTATCATACGCGCGTTCTTCAGCGTCGCGAAGTGGTAGCGGACCGTCTTTTTTTTGTACTTCTTACTAGTGCCAAAAAGACACGAGTACTTGAAACTACAGACTTGCGTAAATCATCTAATATTATATGTTCATCTGCAGCACTGAGTACACTGGGTCCCGCCATTTTCTTCTGAATCCAATACTGTACAAGCCTCATAACTGCATGCTCTGGCCGGCCACGTCGGGCCTCATACTGGCGCATCGTTTCCTGGTCACCGCCTTGCCTGGTGCTGACTTCCAAGATGGGATCAACCTGAGCCTGAGCAATAGCACGGTCGGCTGCATCATCCAATTGAGTTTCGAATTTTCCAACATCCTCGCAAAAACTCGAATGGAGAGAGTGAATGGCCTTTGCAATAACAAAATTCGCTTCGCAAAGCTCGCGAGTATTTATAAGGAGCGATGCAATGGGCGCCTGAGTAATAGTCTGAAGCGCAACTCTGACATCATGGACATCATTCGACATACTGATAAATCAGAATATAAAGGTTGCATGTGCTGCGTCTAGTGAACGGAGAATTTATATAAAATTCTAGACTTGAGAGATAGGTACACTTTCGTAGGGCGACAACTAGCTAAGGCGCACCCAAAACTATCAGATCCTAACCTCATGAGACACCTCTAGGTACTTAAGGCCTCGCACATGCCCGACCTATTTCCCATACACACTACTATGTCCTGATAACGCGATCTAATCGCTTCCAAGATCGGCTTCCAACTTTTGTTGGACGCGAAATTGGTAACCCGTATCTCGTACTTGGTGTTCGTTTATACATCCAGGCCGCCAGAAATCTACCAATCATGTGCACAGTCAGCGAATGGAGTCGTGACCGGAGGCCTGGTCAGGATGTTCTATTGTTCGAATGATACACTTTGCTTGAAGACTCCTTCCGGATTAAACTTCCAGCGTCTTCGCAAAGATCAAGGGTTAAAACGTGGTGATGCAGTGGAAGAAGCAGCGTAGTGATACTTCCGCTCAGCGCTAATCCTAAGGTTCGATGCTCCTATTTGGTAGTTTCAGTCCACTGGATCTGTCACACATGGAGGGAATTGGGACACTACTGATACAAAAATATGGAAACCAGGCACACCAGCTTCTTGGAAGCTTGGTAGAAAAACTAGATTTGCGTTTCTATTAACTTGCCAGGCAGCACTGAATGAAGTATCAAACGACTGTATTACTCTCAAGATATAAACCACCAGAAGTATACCCAAGACTTACTTTACCTGTCCGAGACTGCCTATACTGCCAATGTGGCGGCTAGATCTAACCGAAGGAATGGGTCCATGTGTTGCCAAGGCATGCACAAAAGCTGAATATCCTGGATTAAAAGTCCAATACGTGGTCGAAATTTTGACAATCTGTCGACTGTACGATAGTAAAGGTAATCCATATCCTCCTTTGAAAGCAACATGAGATTCCTGATATGTGCTCCAAGTGAGGTCGAATCAATGGCTTGAATGAGAAAAACTGTCTTGAATTCTCTGTGGACGATCAGTTTTAGACACGTGTTCTGGGTAACGGGGTAGTCGACATACGAGTGAAGTGTATTCACAGGATTTCCCATGACTACTGGACCATTACTTGTACTTCGAAAAGCCTTATAAGTACCATCAACCGAACGGATACGGTCAAAGGCGACGATATTAGAAAGAGCATATCTCTTCCAATTATGGAGAGTGTGAAGGATACCGCGCTGGCCTTTGGATGTCTCGTTCACTGAGACATCGATACGATTAAGATATTTCAGGACCTCCAGGTACGGTCGTAGCAACGTAGCTACGCCCTCATAGTACTCTGCTCGTAGCGAAGCCATCAGAGGATCCGTTGATGGCAGATCTTGATCATTCCAGGCTAAATGCGGCATGATGGTAGATCTCCATGCCTCCATAATTTTGATTTTGAACTCCGCGCATCTTGCAAAATCGAAAAGAAGTTCGTCATCGAATTTCTTTATCGATGCAAAATCTGGCAGCCGCGGATATCGTTTTGCTGCCTCAAGTACCGTTCCTAGCATTATTTTTGTCCACAAAACATCATTAGGGACATCTTCCATCTTTTTCCCTGGTTTCAATGCGGTCCAGTCATGAAGGTAAGATAAGGAAGGGATGATGCTGGGGCAATCATGGACGCTGCTAGGAAAAGAATTAGAGGGGCACTCAGACTGATATGGTCAACTAACCTTGCCAGAATTTGGAAGATTCTAACGCTTCTCTTCACTTCCTCGGAAAGGTGATCCTTGGCAATTAAGCTGCTTGCTATTAGCCTGACCATCTGCATAAAAATGAGTTGCCTTACCTCTTGACAATGTCTTCGTATATCGATTGAGCAAGGCACAGGCTTGCCAAACTTTCTCCAAGCATCGCATTTTGGTTGTTGTATAGTGCAGCTAGAGTCAACGCTTGTGCGTAAGCAATGCTGCGATCTCCACACCTGCACTTGAGAATATATTGCGCCCAGTCATAGTACACACTGCCTGGTATAGTATCCGACTCCTTTGTATTGTTGGAATCTGAAAAACAACTTCCTAGTGCGAGGAAGAGGAGTGCATGGGCATTTTCGAAGCTTGGCTCAACGAAATGGCTCCGTTCTGCTGTGTGACTCATGTGGTCCTCAAATTGAGCACATACGGCCCAAGGCTTGTCAAAAATTGGATATAGGATATGAACGTTGTCGATGTAGACATTGAAAAGCTGGCGAATATTTTCGCTAGAAAATGCCTTCGATGAATCTTTTCGTCTGGGTTCGAGTAGAGTGGAATGTGTGTAGGAACGATTTCTTCCAGACGCCTCTAGCAGGTCAGCAAAACTAGAAACTTTCTTCCATGTACGTTCTGTGACATGATATATCTTCGAAAGTGTCATCTCTTGACTAAAGGAAGTAAGCAGAAGATTGGAAGTACAAGGAGGACACTGTACGCAGTTGGTTGGGTTTCCACGTATTTGCAAGCCTCATTGTCTTCTTGACATCTGTTGCATGGAGACTCCCCGTTACATCTCCGCTTACGATCACGACATCGATTGCAAGCTTTGGAAATTCTTGACTTCGAAGGTCGGAGTGTTCGTTCGTCTGGGTAATCCTGGTCTTGCTCCCGTTGGTCCGAAGCAAGTGGACAATACATCTCGCTCAAAAAACTGAGGTTACGATAGAGCCAGGTTCTGGATCTGTTGAGTAGGGATGCCTATTCTGTGAAGCTTTCGGCTTTGTTTAGAAAGTAGAAGGAAGCATTATTAAAGGACGGAAACTGATGACGCCTAAGATTATTAGAGATCTGGTGCAAGCGTGACTTTAATAACAAAGCTCCATGCTAAGATATATTCAAGGTCAAATGACCAGACCTATGGGGTACATTCTAATCATAGTATATTAAATTGAAAAGTAATTGGCTCCGTATTCATTGCCCTAATCAGTACAGATACGCCGCCTTTCTCCACATCACATCCTTCCTGCCTCAACAATCTTTCACGCCGATGCTTTCCAAGAGAAGCTTAGGGCCAGATGTAGGGTGTTCTCCTTCCAAAATTGAAACCACGACATAGCTAGTGCAAATAGAATTTAGCTAATATATACTTCAAGAGATTAACCTTTCTAACGTAAATACATGTATAAAACTGTAAGAGCAAAATGCTTCTGAAAAAAGTGCTGCGATACTAGGTAAAATACTGTTATACTGGAAAACAATTTAGCTATCGAGACAATTATAAAGATGGGCTTGGAGTATCGGAGTACATTCCGCCAACGGAACCTCTTGGCCTACGCCAATTGGCAAATCATCTGGTAAAACGCCGCAATAAACGGGATGTAAAACATCAATGCGCTTTTCATCAAGTTTCAATAGCTGTGTGTAAGCGAGTTCACCAACAAGGCCTCGGAGCTGATTCATAATGCGCTCATGTGGACGAAACGCGTTAATATCCACCTTCTCTAGGAGGTTTATAGTGTTCGATCGGGTTGCGACAAGTACTCCATAGCCACAGACGCCTTTAGAAGTGGAGTAGAAAGACTGTACAGCTACGATCGCATGAACGTCTCTAGGAAGAACATTGTTTGTCTGGAAGAGGGACCGGCGTAAGTATCCGATCGGACGCAACATACATAGGGGAGGGCCGACTTACTGCTGATGTTGAACACTCAGCAACGGTTTCGTGCCCCTCATTGATATCAAAAACTTCTTTCGATGGAGAGCGAGAGATCGGTTTCGAGCTCGATATGCTGGACCAACGACGAGATCCAGACCTTCTCAAGGTCGGAATACATGAAAAGAAGCACGATTGTAGCCATCTTACCCAATTCTTGGGATTAAACTATATAGAATTAGTTCTCGCATTCGAAGACAGACGTTGTAAGGTCCTTACTATAGCTGTATCGTGGATTGTTCTGCAACACTGCCTATCAAACTCTTCCATCTTTTTTAATGTATCTTCGTATGCTTCCGTGGAAACGAAGTCTTGGTCAAGGAATTCTTTAAAGGTCAAAGTCACTTCCTCATCCATCTGCTGTATCCTAGAGGTAGATCCAAAGGGTTGTGAGATAGTTACACGAACACGATGAATACTGCGGTCGCAATAAACATCATGAAAGACAGTAACATCTGGCAACAAAGGAGCTAGCTGCTTGGGTTTGGTGTATATATAATTGATGATGTCGCCGTGCGTCGTCGCGTGGTGTGCATATGCCTCATAGCAAACGAAGCATTTTAGACAACGCTTGCATCGGTAGTTCCCGTCCGCTATGGCATATCAACACTCATGTTTGCTCAAATTTCAAGCATGGTTCGGAAACAGAATGACGTACGTTCAGGGCGAATGACAAGTTTCTTTGGACATGGTTGGCCCTTTAGGGAGTCAGGCTAGAAGGTCAGTTCCTTTCTTATTCTTTGTAGTTTAGATCGAATGATGGTAACAAATCACATACCTGAGGTAAATCTGAAGAAAGTGGAACCATTCTGCCAGCAGGCCGAGCTTCAAAGAAGGCAACCAGTGAAGAACGCAAGGGCGGTGAGGCAATGAACAGAAGGACATCTTAGCCTTGCAGAAAAGGTGCATGATATATGAGTGTCTTAGCCGCTCAAATCTCTCTGGATTGTCTATTTGAAAACGCTCCAGACAATGGAAGGCCACTGCTGTCTGGGAAGGGGCTCTAGCCAGGGTGCCTGCCGATGAACGACGTGGACGGGAGCGCGGGTACGAGGCAACCGGCAAAGCACGGTCCCCATAGTCTGAGTGGACGTTGAATACCGTGAGTTCGAGCTACAGAGCTCCTATCTGTGTACAATCCAATAGTATAGCGGACTGCTGCATTGGTTGACAGTTCCTTACGGTTACCATGGCAGACTTGTCGATAGTTGGCCCTTTCACAACTTACGAGGCCTGCAGCGGAAAGGTCTGTTACTGAATGCTATGCCGATCAAATGCATGAGGGGCAATACCGCGGGTTTGGTAAGATGATAAAGCCACTATTAGACAGTCTCTCAATGAGGCAACTAACACGGCAGAAGGGAGTTTACGCGGTCCGAGCCCAGGAACGACGTTATGAACACTCTTGGCGAAGCATACTCTTAAAGCGGCTTAGGTTCGATCCCAGAACTGGGACTAAAGGCTCATCTCCCTGGAGACCTCCACACTCGCACCTGCAAACCTAGACGCCCACTCTCAAAAGAAATGACATCTTCTAAATCTTGCGCAGATTTTGTAACAGCCCTAGATTCCTATACACCGTCTGATGTCTTGAGAGACGAAGTAAGTAAATCCCGAAAAGTAAGAACTGATAAGTAACAAGAGTGATCAAGGTCTTGCTTGCAAGTTTTCGTCGATTCTTCAGAAAAGGAGCTGTAGATGAGTGTTTCAGACTGCTTCCAGAGGAGTTCAAGTCTGATGAACGATTCAGACGGATAATTCCTCTCCGGACCCCGGTCCCAGCCACACAGCAGCCACACCAACCACGGGACACCCCAACCCCAGCGGAAGAATACTTCCGGAATTTAATCCCAGAGGAAGGGAACAGGTTAAGGAGATTAGTAAAAGTTGCTCAACGTATTACTGAGTTCCAAATTCAGGAGGTTGTTGATCCAGACAGAGTCTACGATGAAGACTCGATAGAAGAAATCCCAATCATACAGACGGGGACGATCATCGGTCCAGGCAGCATCTGCGACGAAGAATCAATCCTGAAAACCTCAATCGCACGCGCAACAGCGATCTTTGAGAAAATATCTCCAAAGCAAGATACCAAAGTATACCGATACAATCTTCTATATTTCAGCAATGCGGTGGATCAATATGAATGCGTGCAACTTGCACTTTCACAAGGACGACGCAAAAAATCGATCGCTTTTGATACAATTTCCAGGGGTGATAAGAAAAAGAGGGAAATTGCACGTAGAACATACTCTGATGCCTGTCGATACTTAGAATGTTCAGAAATAGGAGGTCCAGGTTCTCTCTTGTCGATGAACGCCGCCAAATTCGAGTAAGCATGGAAAGTTCTAATTTTGACTACTGCTAATGTATAGAAGTATGGAAAATCTAAACAACGAAGATATTCAGTTACTGTGCAATTACCGCAAGATTCATACTACTGTCGAACAACAGTCTAGGTCCTTGGATTTTATCGTGGTAAACGAGCTTGTCAAAGGACTCTTGGCTCAAGGCATTGAGAGTATCGATATCACGAAAGGACTTACCCGTTTAACAAAGCTCATTTGCCGTTATGTAGATACGAAGTCACTTGCCGAAGAGAGCAAGGTGCTCCCAAAACCTATCACCCCAGACAGCAATGAATACTGCAGGCGTGCTTCACAATCGCCAGCAGGGCCAGGATCTGGATTAGATGTCAGAGTTCCCTCTCATGTCATTCGTCCTGAACAACAAGGACCCGTACCAATCCTTCATAATATGCAAAGTCAACAAGCATATCATGCTGCTGGGCCACGCACGAACACCACCAAAAGACGGAGAGTCTCTGGAAATGAGGTTCTGCAGCCCCTGACGGTGTACCCAATCCCGATACCAGTAATTAATGATGTTACAACTCAAGTAGAGGGCCAACGCTTAACAAATATCTCCATTCGTCCGGAACAACGGCACTACTCCACACGAATAAAGCGCAGAAACATCAGCGCAGTTTTCCATAGGGCATCAGAGCAACAGTTAGTTAGGAGAGAAGCGAGTGGCGCTGCAGATTCGAGTAATGAGGCTACGATAGGCACGAACGTCATCTCGAATGATCATGATTTCCCCAGTCCATCTATCACCAACAGTGTTGACGGCCTTAGGAGGGTGATCACAAACAATCATAGAATTAAGGATTCTATGGAAAACTCTGTGCAACCTATTAATGAACACAAGTCTTCAGAGCCTTCTCTTATCGACAAAGCTTATGAGTCGCGTCTGCTATCCACAACCTCAACCCACACCTCAATGCTAAACCATGTTGAACGAGACTCTTGCGGAAGCAGTGCACCTATACGATTGAGCGACTATATTGATCCAGAGATGGTTGAGGATATTCGGGAATGGGAGACAGTTTGGGCTCCAGGGGAGACTTGACTGAATAGTGGGCAGAATGGAACGTCTTCAGGTATTTCGTAGCAGACGTTAGGGTAGATAATGATCAAATCTGAGTTGAGGTTGGTCACCTGAGGGTTGATATCCCCTATGTGCCACGTTTTTAATATTTTCCCACTGATATTTTCAGAGCTCATAAGAATCTTGACCATGGCAATCTCAGATTCTCCAGTAGTCAAGCGGCCAGATATGTGGAGGAGTGCCATAGGCTTCGTGACTGGAAGTTCTACTTCCAGCCCTTGCACCTTAGCTTTAATCTTCAGACCCTCAGACACATTAGCGGAATCCCCAAAAGTGATACCTGCAAGCACACCATACGGATAACCTCCTTCTTAATCTCATCCAAGTTTGTCGAATGCCCATATTGGTCTAAACGGGCACCTTCCTCCACAGGAAATGGACGGCGGTCATCAAGAACTACTGTAGCAGCGAGTGCGTCGAGCCGTGGTGTCGAGGTCACAAAGGCGATATGCGACGACATTGAAGCCTCTTCTTACATGAGATGGTATCCGAACGTTCCTGCACAATTGGATGTATTGTGGCTACGGTGTTGAGACAAAGCGGAACAAATGCAATGACTCATCCGATTACGTCATTTCTATCACATGATATGTTTGCCGAGGCCAACATCGCACTATACCTTTCGAACAGCAATCTGAAGCAGGTATTTCTGGTTAAGATCGATCCAAAGTAGCGTTCCATGCTTGATGATCCTCTTTTGATGAACCGGTAGTGCAGATATAACTACTTAGCGTTGTTGCCCTCAATGAATTTTCCGGTGCATTAGTTGATACGTTATCCCTAGCTTCACTATTGCTACCCCCACTAGTTTCGTTCATATTGATAGGGTTCGTAGACTGCTCACTAGAAGACGAGGATGCGTTTACGGAAGGTGCAGTATTTGTGTTCGACATATTGAATCGGTGAGGCTATTAAATCAGCACATACTTTTGGGGTTACGAATGCACGCTCTAACCTCAGTGTTCGTGATTTGAGTGCTTCAAAACGAGCTTTTTAGCGCAGTGAACTATGTATGAGAACGGAATGTGCGTCCGCGAACTACACTCAATCATCAGAGGCTTGAGACGAGGTCATTGAGGCAGAGAGGCCGGTTGAAAAGGGGAAGGCGGACCTCGAGATGATTCTGCGAAGATAAGCGCAAAGAATATCAGTGAACGTCACAGTACTGCGGGAAAAGACAGCAAAGCGTCGAACACTAAAATTCTTGAAGATGTGAGAGGCTTGGAGCGAGAAATAGGTTGAGGAGAGGCAACTGGCTAGGCAAGGCTAGATACGACGGCTCTGAAATGTTGAAGTGATAGAGATAGACTGTTATCCTTTATACCAATATTCCCAAATCTGTTGGCACTTGATTTGCCTCTTGACGCCCGTAGCCACGCCTCACACTATGCTGATACGCATTAGTCCTTCTGTTGAGAGCAATAATAGGTGCCATGCCCCTAAGTCACATCAAATCAGGCATAAAAGGGGCTTGCAGGACACTTCATTCTCGGCGTAAATCGAATTGACAGAAATTACAGAATGCATGGAGTAAGCGCACTAGTCCGTTCCTCTAGATACAAAGCAGCGATCCATCAATCTTCACGAAGCATAATTGAACATAGGGATATTTAGCCTGGAGATGTGGTAATATACTAAAGTACATAGGGAAATCATGGATTGTTTCATCTGTTGTTACGCTCTACATTCATACCAACGGCCATTCTGCCCTAATCAATTAGCATCTCAAAGCTGCAGTAATTATGAAATAAATCACACTGTATGGATCTGTAAATCTTAGAGTAAAGGAGGGAGATACAGGGAAAGAAAGCCAAAGCCAGAGCCAAAACCAAAGCCAAAGCCAGAACCGAAACCAAAACCAAGAATGGCTCCACTTTCCACTATCACCTTTAGCTATATGTAGCCCTTAGCCGTGCATAAGTTAGAAGTAGCATGCCAGCTAATGTATTCCACCAACAAGTGGAATACCCCACCAAAGCGGACGCAAGTCTCTCTGCGATAGTTGTACGAACAGGAAAAGACACTTTGATGAAACTTATCAGTAATTTTCTCATAGTACATAGTACACTGAGTCCACGTATGCCCTTGAATATGACATATTGTACACCTTGGTGGTGCGCACTGACGTCCTCGAATAACCTGAGCTTGTCCAAACTCCAGAACTGCTGTTTCTGTCTCTGGAATGAGCTGCTGGCCTCGCTGAGCCTGCAGTGAACTTCTTCAAGGGATACATAATAAAACTGATGGCCTCTCCCTACGTTGATCAAAGCGCACGAAATGCCAAAAGAAGCCTGCGTTCGCAAGTCTATCGACAACGTTACCATCGCGGCATCATTGTTGTTGTCAACAGTCGCGTTAGCTTTGATAGGGTAGCTAGGCCACTTACGAATTGAACACGTTTCGCGATATAGCTTACTCAACCGAGGATTCCAGTGTGGCCTGATACTCGCTCCATGGTGCCTAGTTCTTCCGAATTAGGCGCCGTGGGGCGAGTAGTTGTGCTGTTACACGTGATAGCGCCGATTATGGAAGGTGGGGCATTCGAATGCTATCACCCCTGAACCCAACTGCTTGGGCATCAACGCACCTATAGCCTTACAACACATTACCATTTTGCTCCCGCGATCAGTCTACACAACAAACAGGTAACTAAAACTTCTTCTTTTGATTCTAAAGATCACGTTCCCTGTTGATTTCGCTTAGCTAAGATGCAAATATTCCTGCCATTTCTTCCAGACATCCGAGTGCGGTCTTGAACGAGTCCTCTGTGAGTTATTTTTTCAACGCGTTCAAGCATATGCTGATATCAACCTTTCTATCAGAAGACAATTTTGCGCCGACGAGTTCTCGAAAGGCTCACGTCTTCGTGACCTCCTCCATATCTTCCACGGCGTACATTCTATAACTGCGGCAAGCCCTTCTCAATCCTGAGCTGCAGAACGCATCTCCCCGTACACATCGCAACTGGAGGAAAAACATCCCAACATTTGTTTCATCACAAATGTCCCAGGTAGGACCGACGTTTCCAAACATCCTAATGCTCTCAGCTTGCGAGAAATATGAGGACGGACATACCGCCAACGATGACTTTGAGTATATCAGCTATCGCATAACTATTTGGAGCAGTCACATATGATAGGGTCATGTTTTGGAAGCCTGGTAACGGTAAAATAAGTGTTGGTAAAGATGAGATGACGTCACAAAACACTAGCGAGAAAGGTGAAAACGTCATTTTGTCTCATGGGGAAAGCGTCGCTGTTGAGAGATGTGGTTTAAATTGGTGCGAAAGGTTTAGCGACGAAATAAGCCTAGCCACGCCTTGTAGCCTGTGTCGAAATCTAACATGACGTTCAATCTGCTATCGTAGGCACCGTCTTCTGGAGGTGAGATCCTCGCAGCGCCAGTGAGCTTCAAACCTAGCTTTTCCTCAATCTTCCTAGATCTGCTAGCCTTCATACTTGCATAAAGAAAGGCTCCGAGTATCTCCTCCCAGTCGTCCATCAAGCGTGTATCTTCGCTGATGGGAGTGCGTGGGATCTCAAAGGGCCTAGATTCAACCAGCCGCCTATAGGCCTTGTAAGAAAGGATATCAAAAGTCTACAGAGCTAGCTACAAGAGGTGTCTCAATATATACATGTCCTAGTCGGGTCTGAGTCTGATCCGACTCTAAGAATGATGGGCTGCTGAAGGGGGCGGCGGATACTTCCTCCGATCCGGCTCTGAGATGGGTCCGATACGTGGCAGAGTTGTAACGTCGCTACAACCTGTAGAATATGTTGGAAATAGAATAGCTAGTAGATAGAAACTAGAATAGGTCACTACAATCAAAATAGACTGCCTAAGTCGACTACGTTAATCACTTTAACTATCCCTAAACCCTAGCATATATTTCTCAGTAGAATCTGTTGATCAAGCTACCCTGAGTCTACTATTAGTGGAATAAGCAGCTACTAAATACTTTAAAAAATAATAGTAAGTAAAACTTGCTACTATTAAAAGAGAGATACATGCATTGCAGCGCAGCAAAACAATTATAACTCAAGGTAACTAATTTCTGCTAATAAAACAACAAGGAACAACAACGGTACACGAGATTAAACCGCACCATACGAACATCCTCCATGAGACCTATGTCTACCTGTAACCATAGAGCTTCTTGAACTTCTCGACTGTAATGTTGCTTTGGGTAGCCTTGGCTTTCAAGTTTGCAAGGTCTTGTGGGGAGAGCTCCTCCAAGTTGTACGCTCCTGGAGGAAGCTGAGCCTTGCCTTCAAAAAGCTGGTTGAGGGCACTATAGTCGGTGACCCCGGACTGAATCGCACCATTGATCAAAAAGCCTCTAAAGCCCTCTAGAGTCGGTGGCTGGTTTCCGTTCAGACCGTCCCCAAACAAGACTGCCCCTTGGATGAACGAGGCGGCAAACGTAATCCAAAGCTTGGTATCGGCGGCGTTAGAAGATCCAGGTGGTTGGCGAAACTCAATAGTTCCCATCGAGCCTTTTGTGAGCGGCATAAAGTTCCATCGGAAAACGTTGTGTACGAAGTCTTGGGTTTTGCCCACGTCTCGCCCATATTGAGAATCCTTCGAGAAAGCGCACATGATGAGAGCAATGTAAGGGATATCCCTTGCTCCATCTATCCACGAGAATAGCGTGACCATATTCTGGGGCTTTGTGACGGTGTTGTGGCGATTGCTCTGAGCCCAGATATTTTGGCGGCGTTCCTGTGGCAGAAGTGTGTCGATAGACCTCTCGTAGTAGAGCACTGCCTTGGCAACTCTCTTAACTTGTGCAAGGGTCCAGCTCCCTTGAGTTGGCGAAATGTGAACATGCGTACTGCATTGGGGAGTGGACGAGGTGCTGAACTTCGCAGACAACACCCACCACACTGCATCCATGTGCCAATGCCATGTGCGCTGATCTTGAAAGTCCAGAATTGGGGAAACCAGCTCCATACCCCCTGTCGTGTTGTTAGGATTTGACTGATTGTCTAACATGGAAAGCGGTTGTCTGATAATCATAAGGACTTACATTTATTTTGCATCATCTGGTTCGTGATTGTGACTTCCTGGATGATAGACCATTCTGAATAGTCTTCTGCATCTTTGTTGTGATCAGTGTTTACATGGTTCTTTACTTGAACACTCCTAAGTTCTTTACTGAGCTCGTTGGCAGTTAGATACCATTCCATGTGTGCGTTGGCTCTGCTACCAGTTACGACCTCGAGTTCCGCACCGAAGCGGAGTGCAATCGGAGCTGAATGAGAAGAGGCCATAATAGATCGATTAGGATATAAGATAATGAAGTGAATATGTCGATCAGGATGTAGTAAAGGCGACGGAAGGTATGGTGAATCTACTCTTAGACTGATGTGTTTAGATTAATATGATGTGTTCTGGAGACTAGAAATGCTTCTGAGCTTGATTTATAGTCGTAGACACCTGTTTCGTTCGATTTGAATTATGGTAAGTCATTCTCAAGAACGCGCGCGCCTGCTGAGGCTCTAACGTAGCGTTTGGCCATGTTGCATGTTCGGATCAAGCATAGCGAATTGAAACGGGTAACCAGGGGGATCAAGAAAGCGGCACAGTCAGGCCCCACTTCGAATTGTGGGATGGTGTTTTGATATTTTTTGAGGTTGTGGTATTTGCGGCCAAGGCTGGCGCTTCTTACGTCCAAGCACTAGGTTGAGACAGGCTAGCGCGGATACCAATGACTGCGTAACGCCCGGGACCAAGTAACGCCGAGCCTCGATAGGGCATTGTGGGTCTAGCTGTTTCACCTACTTATAACTATCTTACGCCGCAATAAGCGCCGTATAACAGTCTTGTTAGAGCAACTTTAGAAGCAAAGCAGCTACAACAACAACCCGACAGTCAGAACATTGACCAACAATTCTATCACGAAAGCGAGCGTGCACTTTTGCACTCAGCGGCTTCCACAATGGACTATACACCTCCGCCTCCACCTCCGCCTCCACTCTCATCTTGTCGAGGCGACGAAACTTCGATACCAAGTACTGCAATGCCGCCTCCACCACCACCTCCACCACCACCTCCACCTCCACCACCACCTCCACCTCCACAACTATTCAAATCATCAAGACCGGCGAGCATAGTACCCCCGCCCCCTCCAGTGCCGTCTGGAGCGTTCGAGCCCATAGACAAAGCACACTACTGGCAGTTCCTCAAAGACACGAAAGCAAACATACCCGGTGAACCTTTCCAGCCATTTTATATGTTCTTCTACGGTTCACTCATGGATCCTGAAGTCCTCCAAGCAATTCTCGATCTCCCGGAACTTCCAACTACAAGGCCTGCTACTATTTTTGGTTTCCGTATCAAAATGTGGGGCATATATCCAACATTAATACCCTGTCACTCTGGAAGCGTAACTGGCACTGTGTGGAAGGTGAACTCAGAAGCCCACTTCAACCGTTTGGCAGCTTATGAGACTGCCGCTTATCGATGGGAAGAGTGTGATGCAGTTTTAGAAAGTGGGAAGGTTCTTAGAAATTGTCGGACTTTCTGCTGGGCAGGAGAACCTGATAGTAAGGAACTTGAAGACGGTAGTTTCGATCTAGAACGCTACCAGAAATACTTCAAACCTTCCGTCATTAGGCGGTCGCCAGTACCGTAAGCAGTAATTTGAAGTGGCAGATGCAAGACTTCTTGTATAATTCTCTTGAGCAGAACATATTTATATCATATATAACTTCTTTTGCTCTCTCAATCAGTGCGATTATATTCTCGAGAACGACAACCTGTATTCTCTTTGTAACATTTTCTAAATGTGTCTAACTATTTTCTTACTAATCTAAATTATGAAACGTCCAGTATAGCCTGCCTGCAGTTAGGCGACCAACACGGCTTGTACCACCGCTCTCAGACCAGGCACATCTCCGAAGAACGCCTCGGCGAAGCCGGGTATGCCAACATACAGGTGTCTCAGCACATCGTCTACGTGTTTGCGGTGCTCAGTCGAGTTCGCGAAGCTGCCCGTATTGACAGAAAGGGATGGATGTTGGAAGAACGAGGTAGGGCGGGGTGGAGGCATCGATTCGCTGACGGCGTCGTAGGTGCTGTTCCAGATGACTTCATCAGGTTCATTTTCGAGGACTGCTCGAAGAAGCGGTTTAGTGCGTTCGATGTCAACATTGTCAGCTTCCGTTCAGAGTTCAAGTCGCAGTAGATCACTGCGAAGAGTCCCTCGACCTGCGCCGGACGGGAATGATCGGACAAGTGGTAGACTTTGCAATGCTGTGATGAAATGGACGGCTAGGTCTTTCAGTTCTAGTATAGCTTAGATGTGAGAACAACAGAGTAGATGTTGGTAGTACCTTTTTCTGGTACATGTAAATCCTTACATAGGGTATTGAATGAATTGCGGACGCTGCTCAATCCCTCTCCTACGGGTTTAGAGTCGAGTGTTTCCAACCGAGACGGAGCTGCCATTGTTTGCAAATGCTCAAGGAATCGTAGTGCGATTGCGTGACCGAACTCGCATGCGTAGATTTTCGTACGCAGAGACTATAAGCGGCTGAGATAGAAAGTGCATTGTGAAAGGGTACAACGAGTATACAAGCGGCGAAGTAACGCGACAGGCGCGCAGGCCAAGGAGGCTGGCTCGGCAAAACGTCGGCATGGACAACGTATATTAGGCCCACGTGATCGCGTGATAATGCTTCAGTCAGCACCTGCTTACCCCGCCTTCGTCGTCGCAAGCTCTTTCATCCTCCGGAATCTGAATCATGTTATTCAGGACCTGTCAGACGGTAGGAAGGAGCTGTCTGTCCTTGTAAGCAGTTGTGGATGTAGAAAAGTATTGTGTATTGTGTTGAGTACTATGATAGGAGCAGGTTTAAATACAGTGTCATTAGTCAGTGAGCAAGCACGTGACTATACATGGTACTTCTGGGCTTACAGTCCTCTTTTCGAGCGGTTTGAGCATGTCGATGGGTGGCTGTGGTGGATGAGATGAGACGCGTTACACGCGTTTTGGAAGGCAGTGGTGGCTTGGCGTCGCCAGACGTATACGATAGCGACGACGCTGCTGGTGCTCCAGATGATCTAACGCAGTGGAGGACTCCAAATACGACGCGTATACTCGACAATCAGTTGTATACTTTGCAAAAACGACTCGCTGAGAGGCTAGGGGTATTTGGGTCCTCAGGGCGTGTGTGCGTGACTTCTGGAAGCCGAAATACCTGCCCTGGGGTACCTGGCACCGCCATCTCTCTGTCAGAGGGAGGGCTGGGCCCGATATGAGTTGTGAGTTGCCTTATTAGGCGCTTTAGGTGTGATTTCTAACAAAAATTGAATTGTTTTGAAGGGTACCATGCCGTCTGCGCGGAGAGACTGCCGGAATATATACTTATTGCTCTAAATCGACATTAGAAGACTATAGTGTTCATCTTTACCATCTTAGCTTTCTTTCTAGCCCGCTAAGCTACGGGGAAGTAGATGCTGTCGCGAGCAAACAAGGGGGTATAAGAGGAGAGTCGATGGACAGCACTAACAGGACGAGCGACAGCGTGGTCAACAACACGCTTTTCGGGGTTAGAGGTCGATGCACTGGAAGAGCAAGAGCTGTGAAACGGATGCATGCCGGGCCTGTTGATTTGTAGGTATGGTGGGTGCAACCCGGGGACCCGAAAGAAAAAGTGTCCCGTCACACCGTGCATCCCGGCACGTAGGGACGGACGTTATGAGTCTTTAGAGTTTGGCGTTGTTGAGACATCACGCGTTGTTATTATGAAGGTGAGGGTACTATGATTTCGTGCGGCGCACACTGGGGTGGGGCGCACACTGGTGAAACACGTTAGATGTTTATTTCAAGAATAAAGCCATTCTCGCTTGCCATTTACGTCACTCTTTAGCCAGCACAAGTCAATCTAAGACGAAAGTTCATGTTAGGCTGTTCAAAGGGCTGGTAATAAAGTCGGTTTTTCCTAGTAGTATTTGGAAGCTAACCACGTGCCATGTACATCTTCCAGAGATTGTACCTAGACTAGAATGATTGATGGGCGCTACCGACATTTGTTCCGAAATCTTTTGCTAGCCACACAAGTAGAAGTTCAGCCCCGTATTTAACAGCAGAACTCTGGCGCCGTGTTGGTACCACCTCTGGCACAAGCAGCGTTTGGACAAACAGCTCGGCAAGCTCCAAACTATTGAAGATGAAAGGTCAGTCCAAATTTTTGTAAAAGAGCAACATTTTTAAAATTGCTTACCGCAGTATAGCAGGCCCGCTTGTCAAGACTCTCAGGTTGAGCTTCAGGAACTGCGACAGCAGATGCTGTGGCAACAGCAGCAAGAAGAATAACGAAGTACTTCATTGTGGAGTTTGTTTGCGGTTGATTGGGTTTGATCGTGAGAGGATAAATGTCAAAGTAGGTGATATGGAATGAGTTTGAAGGCAGGCACCGGACCAGTTCATATAGCGTAGAGTTTTAGTTACTCATTAGTAATTGTTAGACTAAAGATTTGTGTCAGATAGAGGTCATTCGATGATGAGAAGAATGGCATAACGATTACGCTCTGTTATCCTGGTACATATCCAGCAGGATCATTGAGGTACTAGGATGGAAATGCGTTCGAGATTGGATAAGTGGGTCTTATCAAGACTATCATAGGTGAACCCCCCGCACTCGCGGCAGGTCATAAGAGTAATAAACTCAATTAGATTTGGAGTCCTTGTATTACAAGCGATCCAAACTTCACTAGTAAATAGCTCGTGCACCGGAGCTTATGCAAAACGGCAGCGTAACGTGTATTCATATTTCTTGTGGTTAGGTAGATCAAGTATACATGATAGACTTGAGAAGAAGTTAGCACTTCATAGTCTGAGAGCTCGTTTTCTTCAAAAAACAACCCCCTCACTACTGCAAAGAATAAGAATTAGATTGAGGACTTAATGACGACATATCCACAACAATTCCGGTTAGACAAAACACGGCTATCATGGATCTATTATTTGTGTATCCAGTCTCAAATGATCAAATCCATGAAGATCCAGGGAAGTGGGGAACTGTGTAAAATGGAACAGACGGAAGATTCAACGTTACATCCGACAGTGACTACGTTGGCTCCCGTCAGCGGCAGTTATGTTGTCTACGTCACCTCTTGTTCGGAGCATCTTTTAACTTTGAAGACGACGATTTTGGACCAAACAACTAATTACAGTACACGTAATCTTACTTCCGTATAACTAACCCTTCCAAGGCTTTAGTAAGCATACTCCATTCTAACTAATTCGTGGAGGATAATGTCAGCACAATAACTTTGTGAACGGGACGCTTAGATGAGGTTCAAGAAGTGGGTATTGCCACGATACCACGACCAACTGAAAAGCATGATTGTCATAGATCATTCTAATGTGATCACAGCGTCGAATGCAATTTTTGATAAGAAATTTGCCTACAGGCTATCAGTCTTACCTGCTTAACAACTTGGCAGCGCGGCAGCGTTCACAGAGCCGTCAGGAAGGCCCGTTCGCCTCGGCGCGTGCTTACTGTGCTTACTTCTTTCAACCGAGACACATCGTCATCTACAACACACAAAGTTTCCAGCTTACCTCTCTTTCTCTCCGCCGAGCCTACTGTATCAAGAGACGGGGGCAGTAGCTACGAGGGCAGGCACTGACACTACACTACGGCTTTACCTAGAGAAACTTCCGGTGCGAGTGATCTAATGCCGCTCTTACTCTTAATTACTCCGAAACTTTTAATCTTACCACCAAATTGATCAGCCGACTTATTTGTTAATTTGCCGTGTGCAGGGGCTTCACGGCTATATATGTTAGCAACAAACCTAATAAAGCCCGTCTTATCTAAGACTAGAGTATAACTAACTACTACTTTTTCTAGGCTAAAAGCTTACTAAACCTAGCTAGACTAGCCTGATTAGTTTACGAAGGTGTGAAGCCAAAGTTTTATTACTTTAATACTATATAATTTTTTACTTATAATTAGCTAAAGACCCTAGATTAGAGACTTTATAAAGCTGCGATTAGCTAAGCATTATATTTAACTACTTAGTTAAGTTTAGTATAACCTCTTAAGCACGGCCCTAGTTATAAAACTTTAACCTATAAACTTTATATAAACAAATCTGTCCTCGGCGTTATAAGAAACGTTATTATACATTCCTAACTAAATTTTCTAATAAGCTTTATTTAATGCACTAAAGAAAGCAACGTATTAAAAGTATAATTACCCCTTAGTTGTTCTAGTGCAGCGGGTGCCCAGCACTTAAGGATATATATTATAATATACGAGATTTTAGTAACTCTAACTCGCCTTAAATCTACTTAAAGTTTATTTGCTATAGTGTATACGCGTCTATATACTTACTATTAGTAGGTTAGATATTATCTAAGTAGTTATACTTTATATTATGCACTTTATACGTTAGATATAATAAATACTAACTTAAAATCTAGTTATAACTTAGAGATTTTATCGTAAACTTATAAGAACGTTTTAATAGTTAAACTATATTTGTCTTATAAGAGACTAATAATGCTAAATTTTATGTATTTAAAGCGTGTGCTCTAGTTATAACTATTAAATATTATTATCTTATACGCAAAGACCTTCTCTTAATTATTATTAAAATGCAATTCCCTTAGTTCTCGATTCTTACTATCTACCTCTTTGTAGTAGTAGTAATTGCTAGTTCTACTACTAAACCTATACTATAAGAGAAACTAGCCTACTATATAGCTTAAAACCTAGCCTAAGCCTATAACTATACTTACTATAGAAATATTTATAGTTAGAATTAAAAGATCTAATACTAAAAGAATTTTAAACTAGTTAGACAGAACTTCTAAAGTAGAAGGTTCCTCTTATCTAAATAAAGAGGCTAGTTTTTAGAGTTTAGTTTAGTAGGTTAAGAAGGATATATAATCTTTAAATATATTGTAAATTATTAGAAAGCCTTAACCTTATCACTCCTACGTAGGATAGTTAGCTTAAAGTGCTAGGAGTAGGTTAAATAGAATAAAAATAACTTATAATATAAATTTTACGCTTATAGGATGCCTATATAAATATTATCTTTAGATAACCTAGTGTAATAGGCTAAACACTCTCTAGTAGAATCTATTAATAAGATCTTAATTAATATATATAATAATTTAGACACTTAGACTATTCTTCAGGCCTACGTTTACACGAAAAGTAAATAGATATACTTATAGTAAGTAATACTAATTATTAGTATAGCGAAGGCATTAGTATTAGTATTAACTATAATAGTAGTCTAGTAGATAGGTCTAGCATGTATTATAGCTTTATCTTCACTTTCCTTAAGTAAACTTAAAATATAAGGCTAATAGTAGTAACCTATAACTAATAATAATAAGAGAGGAAGACCTAATATTACGCTAATATAGTAGTAAGGAGAAATAAGGAAATAGAACGACCCTAAGTCTAAAATACTAGTCTACTAATAGTATCTTACCTAGTTATTTAGT